>NW_027479495.1:0-112914 GCF_051014685.1 Ptiloglossa arizonensis
ATTAACGTATAACGTTATAACGTACAACGTATAACGTACCACGTATAACGTATTACGATTAACGTAGAACGTTAACGTATAACGTATAACGTTGTAACGTATATCGTGTAACGTATAACGTGTAACGTATAACGTGTAACGTATAACGTGTAACGTAACGTGTAACGTATAACGTATAACGTATAACGTATAACGTATAACGAATAACGTATAACGTATACGTATAAAGAATAACGTATAACGTATATCGTATAACGTACAACTTATAACGTATAACGAACAACGTATAACGTATAACGTATAACGTATAACGTAAAACGTATTACGTACTAACGTATAACGTATAACGTATAACGTATAACGTATAACGTATACGTATAACGTATAACGTATAACGTATAACGTTTAACGTATAACGTATAACGTATAAAGTATAACGTATAAGTAACGTATAACGTATAACGTATAAGTATAACGTATAACGTATAACGTATAACGTATAACGTATAACGTATACGTATAACTTATAACGTATAACGTATAACGTATAACGTATTACGAATAACGTATAACGTATAACGTATAACGTAACACTATAACGTATAAAGTATAACGTATAAAACGTATAAACGTATAACGTATAACGTATAACGTATATGTATAACGTATAACGTATAACGTATAAACGTATAACTGTAACGAAAAACGTATAACGAATAACGTAAAACGTATGACGCATTACATGCTACGTATAAAGTATAACATTCAACGTAAAACGTATAACGTACAACGTATAACGTATAACGTGTAACGAAGAACGTATAAAGAATAACGTATAACGTATATCGTATAACGTACAACTTATAACGTATAACGTACAACGTATAACGTATAACGTATACGTATAACGTAAAACGTATAACGTATAACGTATAACGCATAACGTATAACGTATAACGTATAACGTATAAAGCTATAACGTATAACGTATAACGTACAACGTATAACGTATCACGTATATCGTATTACGAATAACATATAACGTATAACGTATAACGTTTAACGTATAACGTATAACGTATAACGTATAACGTATAACGTATAACGTATAACGTATAACGTATAACGTATAACGTATAACGTATAACGTATAACGTATAACGTATAACGTATAGCGTATAACGTATAACGTATAACGTATAGCGTATAACGTATAACGTATAACGTATAGCGTATAACGTATAACGTATAACGTATAACGTACAACGTATAACGTCTAACGTATAACGTACGTATAACGTATAGCGTATAACGTATAACGTATAACGTAAAGCGTATAACGTATAACGTATAACGTATAGCGTATAACGTATAACGTATAACGTATAACGTATAACGTACAACGTATAACGTCTAACGTATAACGTATAACGTATAGCGTATAACGTATAACGTATAACGTATAGCGTATAACGTATAACGTATAACGTATAACGTATAACGTATAACGTATAACGTATAACGTATAACGTATAACGTATAACGTATAACGTATAACGTATAACGTATAACGTATAACGTATAACGTATAGCGTATAACGTATAACGTATAACGTAAAACGTATAACGTATAACGTATAACGTATAACGTATAACGTATAACGTATAACATATAACGTATAACGTATAACGTATAACGTATAACGTATAACGTATAACGTATAACGTATAACGTATAACGTATAACGTATAACGTATAACGTATAACGTATAGCGTATAACGTATAACGTATAACGTATAACGTATAACGTATAACGTATAACGTATAACGTATAACGTATAGCGTATAACGTATAACGTATAACGTATAACGTATAGCGTATAACGTATAACGTATAACGTATAACGTACAACGTACAACGTATAACGTCTAACGTATAACGTATAACGTATAGCGTATAACGTATAACGTATAACGTATAGCGTATAACGTATAACGTATAACGTATAGCGTATAACGTATAACGTATAACGTATAACGTACAACGTATAACGTCTAACGTATAACGTATAACGTATAACGTATAACGTATAACGTATAACGTATAACGTATAGCGTATAACGTATAACGTATAACGATTAACGTAAAACGTATGACGTATTACATATTACGTATAACGTATAACGTATAACGTATAACGCATAACGTATATCCTATAACGCATAACGTATAACGTATAACGTATAACGTATAACGTATAACGTATAACGTATAACGTATAACGTATAACGTATAACGTATAACGTATAACGTATAACGTATAACGTATAACGTATAACGTATAACGTATAACGTATAACGTATAACGTATAACGTATAACGTATAACGTATAACGTATAACGTATAACGTATGTCGTATAACGTATAACGTATAACGTATAACGTATAACGTATAACGTATAACGTATAATGTATAACGTATAACGTATAACGTATAACGTATAACGCATAAAGTATAACGTATAACGTATAACGTATAACGTATAACGTATAACGTATAACGTATAACGTATAACGCATAACGTATAACGTATAACGTATAACGTATAACGTATAACGTATAACGTATAACGTATAACGTATAACGTATAACGTATAACGTATAACGTATAACGTATAACGTATAACGTATAACGTATAACGTATAACGTATAACGTATAACGTATAACGTATAACGTATAACGTATAACGTATAACGTATAACGTATAGCGTATAACGTATAACGTATAACGTATAGGGTATAACGTATAACGTATAACGTATAGCGTATAACGTATAACGTATAACGTATAACGTACAACGTATAACGTCTAACGTATAACGTATAACGTATAGCGTACAACGTTTAACGTACAACGTATAACGTATAACGTATAACGTATAACGTATAACGTATAACGTATAACGTATAGCGTCTAACGTATAACGTATAACGTACAACGTATAACGTACAACGTATAACTTATAACGTATAATGTATAACGTATAACGTATAACGTATAACGTATAACCTATGACGTATAACGTATAACGTATAACGTATAACGTATAACGTATAACGTATAACGTATAATGTATAACGTATAACGTATAACGTATAACGTATAACCTATGACGTATAACGTATAACGTATAACGTATAACGTATAACGTATAACCTACAACGTATAACGTATAATGTATATCCTATAACGCATAACGTATAACGTATAACGTATAACGTATAACGTATAACGTATAACGTATAACGTATAACGTATAACGTATAACGTATAACGTATAACTTATAACGTAAACAGTATAACGTATAACGTATAACATGTAACGTATAACGTATAACGTATAACGTATAACGTATAACGTATAACGTATAACGTATAACGTATAACGTATAACGTATAACGTATAACGTATAACGTATAACGTATAACGTATAACGTATGGCGTATAACGTATAACGTATAATGTATAACGTCCAACGTATAACGTATAACGTATAACGTATAACGTATAACGTACAACGTTTAACGTATACCGTATAACGAATAACGTATAACGTATATCGCATGACGTATAACATATAACGTATAACGTATAACGTATAACGTACAACGTATAACGTATAACGTATATCCTATAACGCATAACGTATAACGTGTAACGTATAACGTATAACGTATAACGAATAACGTATAACGTATAACGTATAACGTATAACGTACAACGTTTAACGTATAACGTATAACGTATAACGTATAACGTATAACGTATAACGTATAACGTATAACGTATAACGTATAACGTACAACGTATAACGTATAACGTATATCCTATAACGCATAACGTATAACGTATAACGTATAACGAATAACGTAAAACGTATGACGCATTACATGCTACGTATAAAGTATAACATTCAACGTAAAACGTATAACGTACAACGTATAACGTATAACGTGTAACGAAGAACGTATAACGTATAATGTATAACGTCCAACGTATAACGTATAACGTATAACGTATAACGTATAACGTACAACGTTTAACGTATACCGTATAACGAATAACGTACAACGTATAACGTATAACGTATATCCTATAACGCATAACGTATAACGTGTAACGTATAACGTATAACGTATAACGAATAACGTATAACGTATAACGTATAACGTTTAACGTATAACGTATAACGTATAACGTATAACGTATAACGTATAACGTATAACGTATAACGTATAACGTATAACGTATAACGTATAACGTATAACGTATAACGTACAACGTATAACGTACAACGTATAACGTATAACGTATAACGTATAACGTATAACGTATAACGTATAACGTATAACGTATAACGTATAACGTATAACGTATAACGTATAACGTATAACGTATAACGTATAACGTATAACGTATAACGTATAACGTATAACGTATAACGTATAACGTATAACGTATAACGTATAACGTATAACGTATAACGTATAACGTATAACGTATAACGTATAACGTATAACGTATAACGTATAACGTATAACGTATAACGTATAACGTATAACGTATAACGTATAACGTATAACGTATAACGTATAACGTATAACGTATAACGTATAACGTATAACGTATAACGTATAACGTATAACGTATAACGTATAACGTATAACGTATAACGTATTACGAATAACGTATAACGTATAACGTATAACGTAACACCTATAACGTATAAAGTATAACGTATAACGTATAACGTATAACGTATAACGTATAACGTATAACGTATATCGTATAACGTATAACGTATAACGTATAACGTATAACTTGTAACGAAAAACGTATAACGAATAACGTAAAACGTATGACGCATTACATGCTACGTATAAAGTATAACATTCAACGTAAAACGTATAACGTACAACGTATAACGTATAACGTGTAACGAAGAACGTATAAAGAATAACGTATAACGTATATCGTATAACGTACAACTTATAACGTATAACGTAAAACGTATAACGTATAACGTATAACGTATAACGTATAACGTAAAACGTATAACGTATAACGTATAACGCATAACGTATAACGTATAACGTATAACGTATAACGTATAACGTATAACGTATAACGTACAACGTATAACGTATCACGTATATCGTATTACGAATAACATATAACGTATAACGTATAACGTATAACGTATAACGTATAACGTATAACGTATAACGTATAACGTATAACGTATAACGTATAACGTATAACGTATAACGTATAACGTATAACGTATAACGTATAACGTATAGCGTATAACGTATAACGTATAACGTATAGCGTATAACGTATAACGTATAACGTATAGCGTATAACGTATAACGTATAACGTATAACGTACAACGTATAACGTCTAACGTATAACGTATAACGTATAGCGTATAACGTATAACGTATAACGTAAAGCGTATAACGTATAACGTATAACGTATAGCGTATAACGTATAACGTATAACGTATAACGTATAACGTACAACGTATAACGTCTAACGTATAACGTATAACGTATAGCGTATAACGTATAACGTATAACGTATAGCGTATAACGTATAACGTATAACGTATAACGTATAACGTATAACGTATAACGTATAACGTATAACGTATAACGCATAACGTATAACGTATAACGTATAACGTATAACGTATAACGTATAGCGTATAACGTATAACGTATAACGTAAAACGTATAACGTATAACGTATAACGTATAACGTATAACGTATAACGTATAACGTCTAACGTATAACGTATAACGTATAGCGTATAACGTATAACGTATAACGTATAGCGTATAACGTATAACGTATAACGTATAGCGTATAACGTATAACGTATAACGTATAACGTACAACGTATAACGTCTAACGTATAACGTATAACATATAACGTATAACGTATAACGTATAACGTATAACGTATAGCGTATAACGTATAACGTATAACGATTAACGTAAAACGTATGACGTATTACATATTACGTATAACGTATAACGTATAACGTATAACGTATAACGTATAACGTACAACGTTTAACGTATAATGTATAACGTAGGACGTATAACGTATAACGTATAACGTGTAATGTATAACGTAGAACGTATAACGTACAACGTATAACGTATAACGTACAACGTATAACGTATAACGTATATCCTATAACCCATAACGTATAACGTATAACGTATAACGTATAACGTATAGCGGATAACGTATAACGTATAACGTATAACGTATAACGTATAACGTATAACGTATAGCGTATAACGTATAACGTACAACGATTAACGTAAAACGTATGACGCATTACATATTACGTATAACGTATAACGTACAACGTATAGCGTATAACGTATAACGTATAACGTATAACGTATAACGTATAACGTATAACGCATAACGTATAACGTATAACGTATAACGTATAACGTATAACGTATAACGTACAACGTTTAACGTATAACGTATAACGTAGAACGTATAACGTATAACGTATAACGTATAACTTATGACGTATAACGTATAACGTACAACGTTTAACGTATAATGTATAACGTATAACGTATAACGTACAACGTATAACGTATAACGTATATCCTATAACGCATAACGTATAACGTATAACGTATAACGTATAACGTATAGCGTATAACGTATAACGTATAACGTATAACGTACAACGTATAACGTCTAACGTATAACGTATAACGTATAGCGTATAACGTATAACGTATAGCGTATAACGTATAACGTATAACGTATAGCGTATAACGTATAACGTATAACGTATAACGTACAACGTATAACGTCTAACGTATAACGTATAACGTATAGCGTATAACGTATAACGTATAACGTAAAGCGTATAACGTATAACGTATAACGTATAGCGTATAACGTATAACGTATAACGTATAACGTATAACGTACAACGTATAACGTCTAACGTATAACGTATAACGTATAGCGTATAACGTATAACGTATAACGTATAGCGTATAACGTATAACGTATAACGTATAACGTATAACGTATAACGTATAACGTATAACGTATAACGTATAACGCATAACGTATAACGTATAACGTATAACGTATAACGTATAACGTATAGCGTATAACGTATAACGTATAACGTAAAACGTATAACGTATAACGTATAACGTATAACGTATAACGTATAACATATAACGTATAACGTATAACGTATAACGTATAACGTATAACGTATAACGTATAACGTATAACGTATAACGTATAACGTATAACGTATAACGTATAACGTATAACGTATAGCGTATAACGTATAACGTATAACGTATAACGTATAACGTATAACGTATAACGTATAACGTATAACGTATAGCGTATAACGTATAACGTATAACGTATAACGTATAGCGTATAACGTATAACGTATAACGTATAACGTACAACGTATAACGTCTAACGTATAACGTATAACGTATAGCGTATAACGTATAACGTATAACGTATAGCGTATAACGTATAACGTATAACGTATAGCGTATAACGTATAACGTATAACGTATAACGTACAACGTATAACGTCTAACGTATAACGTATAACATATAACGTATAACGTATAACGTATAACGTATAACGTATAGCGTATAACGTATAACGTATAACGATTAACGTAAAACGTATGACGTATTACATATTACGTATAACGTATAACGTATAACGTATAACGTATAACGTATAACGTACAACGTTTAACGTATAATGTATAACGTAGGACGTATAACGTATAACGTATAACGTGTAATGTATAACGTAGAACGTATAACGTACAACGTATAACGTATAACGTACAACGTATAACGTATAACGTATATCCTATAACCCATAACGTATAACGTATAACGTATAACGTATAACGTATAGCGGATAACGTATAACGTATAACGTATAACGTATAACGTATAACGTATAACGTATAGCGTATAACGTATAACGTACAACGATTAACGTAAAACGTATGACGCATTACATATTACGTATAACGTATAACGTACAACGTATAGCGTATAACGTATAACGTATAACGTATAACGTATAACGTATAACGTATAACGCATAACGTATAACGTATAACGTATAACGTATAACGTATAACGTATAACGTACAACGTTTAACGTATAACGTATAACGTAGAACGTATAACGTATAACGTATAACGTATAACTTATGACGTATAACGTATAACGTACAACGTTTAACGTATAATGTATAACGTAGAACGTATAACGTACAACGTATAACGTATAACGTACAACGTATAACGTATAACGTATATCCTATAACGCATAACGTATAACGTATAACGTATAACGTATAACGTATAACGTATAACGTATAACGTATAACGTATAACGTACAACGTTTAACGTATAACGTATAACGTAGAACGTATAACGTATTACGTATAACGTATAACGTATAACGTATAACGTATAACGTATAACGTATAACGTATAACGTATGACGTATAACGTATAACGTATAACGCATAACGTATAACGTATAACGTACAACGTTTAACGTATAACGTATAACGTATAACGTATAACGTATAACGTATAACGTATAACGTATAACGTACAACGTATAACGTATAACGTATATCCTATAACGCATAACGTATAACGTATAACGTATAACGTATAAAGTATAACGTATAACGTATAACGTATAACGTATAGCGTATAACGCATAACGTATAACGTCTAACGTACAACGTATAACGTATAACGTATACCCTATAACGCATAACGTATAACGTATAACGTATAACGTATAACGTATAACATATAACGTATAACGTATAACGTACAACGTATAACGTATAACGTATATCCTATAACGCATAACGTATAACGTATAACGTATAACGTATAACGTATAACGTATAACGTATAACGTATAACGTATAACGTATAACGTATAACGTATAACGTATAACGTATAACGTATAACGTATAACGTATAACGTATAACGTATAACGTATAACGTATAACCTATAACGTATAACGTATAACGTATAACGTATAACGTATAACGTATAACGTATAACGTATAGCGTATATCGTATAACGTATAACGTATAACGTACAACGTATAACGTATAACGTATAACGTATAACGTATAACGTACAACGTTTAACGTATACCGTATAACGAATAACGTATAACGTATATCGCATGACGTATAACATATAACGTATAATGTATAACGTACAACGTATAACGTATAACGTATATCCTATAACGCATAACGTATAACGTATAACGTATAACGTATAACGTATAACGTATAACGTATAACGTATAACGTATAACGTGTAACGTATAACGTATAACGTATAACGTATAACGTATAACGTATAACGTATAACGTATAACGTATAACGTATAACGTATAGCGTATAACGTATAACGTATAACGTATAACGTACAACGTCTAACGTATAACGTATAACGTATAACGTATAACGTACAACGTATAACGTATAACGTACAACGTATAACGTACAACGTATAACGTATAACGTACAACGTATAACGTATAACGTATATCCTATAACGCATAACGTATAACGTATAACGTATAGCGTATAACGTATAACGTATAACGATTAACGTAAAACGTATGACGTATTACATATTACGTATAACGTATAACGTATAACGTATAACGTATAACGTATAACGTATAACGTATAACGTATAACGTATAACGTGTAATGTATAACGCATAACGTATAACGTATAACGTACTACCTTGATCAAAAAGTTTTAGGACTTTATTCATAAAATCAAAAATACAAATTTATTCGTCCAAATCGATATGGTCCCCTTCAAAGTAGTCCCCATTGACTGCAATGCACTTGCGCCAGCGCTTGATCCAATCCTCGAAACACCGCTGGTACTCAATTTTCGGTATGTCCATCAGAGCCGTCTTCGATTTTGTCATGACCTCCTCTCGGGTACTGTAACGCGTTCCGCGAAGCGGTTTTTTCATTCGGTTGAACAGAAAAAAGTCGCAGGGAGCCAGATCTGGTGAATTTGAAGGCTGCTGGATAGTGTTCGTGTTGTTTTTCGTCAAAAACTCGCGGATAAGGATCGCATTGTGCGCCGGTGCGTTATCGTGGTGCAAAATCCACGAGTTGTTTGCCCACAAATCTGGCCTTTTTTGACGAATTGCTTCGCGCAAACGTCTCAAAACGTCCAAATAATATTCTTTGTTGACTGTCTGTTTTTCTGGCAAGAATTCTTGATGCACAACACCATTGTAATCCATGAAAACCGTGAGCATCGCCTTCTTTCTTGACTGAAAACGACGTGGTTTTTCGACCGACTCACGACCACTTCTGAAGCGTTCGTGCCATCGAAAAACATTTGATCTCGAAAGAGTATCGTTGCCGAAACACTTCTCCAACGTATCCAAGGTCTGCGGACCGTTAAATCCGTTTTTTACACAAAATTTAATGCAAACTCGTTGATGCTCAAATGATGCCATTTTCAAAATCGAAGACACGAACAAAGGAGATGTGCTCAGTACAACGTAACTTTTACAAATATCAAGCTATGATGCTGAAATTGGAAGGAAGTGTTAATGACAGATATGGTAACCTAACAAAAAAAAAAAAGAAACAATCGGGTGATTGACAGCGACACACGGGGGACAGTCCTAGAACTTTTTGATCAAGGTAGTATAACGTATAACGTATAACGTATGACGTGTAACGTATAACGTACAATGTTTAACGTATAACGTATAACGTAGAACGTATAACGTACAACGTATAACGTATAACGTACAACGTATAACGTATAACGTATATCCTATAACGCATAACGTATAACGTATAACGTATAACGTATAACTTATAACGTATAACGTATAACGTCTAACGTATAACGTATAACGTATGTCGTATAACGTATAACGTATAACATATAACGTATAACGTATAACGTATAACGTATAACGTATAATGTATAGCGTATAACGTATAACGTATAACGTATAACGTATAACGTATAACGTATAACGTATAACGTAGAACGTATAACGTATAACGTATAACGTATAACGTATGACGTGTAACGTATAACGTACAATGTTTAACGTATAACGTATAACGTAGAACGTATAACGTACAACGTATAACGTATAACGTACAACGTATAACGTATAACGTATATCCTATAACGCATAACGTATAACGTATAACGTATAACGTATAACTTATAACGTATAACGTATAACGTCTAACGTATAACGTATAACGTATGTCGTATAACGTATAACGTATAACATATAACGTATAACGTATAACGTATAACGTATAACGTATAACGTATAATGTATAACGTATAACGTATAACGTATAACGTATAACGTATAACGTATAACGTATAACGTATAACGTATAACGTATAACGTATAACGTATAACGTATAACGTATAATGTATAACGTATAACGTATAACGTATAACTTATAACGTATATCGCATGACGTATAACGCAAAACGTATAACGTATAACGTGCAACGTATAACGTATAACGTATATCCTATAACGCACAACGTATAACGTATAACGTATAACGTATAACGAATAACGTATAACGTATAACGTATAACGTATAACGTATAACGTATAACGTATAACGTATAACGTATAACGTATAACGTATAACGTATAACGTATAACGTATAACGTATAACGTATAACGTATAACGTATGACGTGTAACGTATAACGTACAATGTTTAACGTATAACGTATAACGTAGAACGTATAACGTACAACGTATAACGTATAACGTACAACGTATAACGTATAACGTATATCCTATAACGCATAACGTATAACGTATAACGTATAACGTATAACTTATAACGTATAACGTATAACGTCTAACGTATAACGTATAACGTATGTCGTATAACGTATAACGTATAACATATAACGTATAACGTATAACGTATAACGTATAACGTATAACGTATAATGTATAACGTATAACGTATAACGTATAACGTATAACGTATAACGTATAAAGTATAACGTATAACGTATAACGTATAACGTATAACGTTTGTCGTATAACGTATAACGTATAACATATAACGTATAACGTATAACGTATAACGTATAACGTATAATGTATAGCGTATAACGTATAACGTATAACGTACAACGTTTAACGTATACCGTATAACGAATAACGTATAACGTATATCGCATGACGTATAACATATAACGTATAACGTATAACGTATAACGTATAACGTATAACGTATAACGTATAACGTATAACGTGTAACGTATAACGTATAACGTATAACGTATAACGTATAACGTATAACGTATAACGTATAACGTATAACGTATAACGTATAGCGTATAACGTATAACGTATAACGTATAACGTACAACGTCTAACGTATAACGTATAACGTATAACGTATAACGTACAACGTATAACGTATAACGTACAACGTATAACGTACAACGTATAACGTATAACGTACAACGTATAACGTATAACGTATATCCTATAACGCATAACGTATAACGTATAACGTATAGCGTATAACGTATAACGTATAACGATTAACGTAAAACGTATGACGTATTACATATTACGTATAACGTATAACGTATAACGTATAACGTATAACGTATAACGTATAACGTATAACGTATAACGTGTAATGTATAACGCATAACGTATAGCGTATAACGTATAACGTATAACGTATAACGTATGACGTGTAACGTATAACGTACAATGTTTAACGTATAACGTATAACGTAGAACGTATAACGTACAACGTATAACGTATAACGTACAACGTATAACGTATAACGTATATCCTATAACGCATAACGTATAACGTATAACGTATAACGTATAACTTATAACGTATAACGTATAACGTCTAACGTATAACGTATAACGTATGTCGTATAACGTATAACGTATAACATATAACGTATAACGTATAACGTATAACGCATAACGTATAACGTATAACGTATAGCGTATAACGTATAACGTATAACGATTAACGTAAAACGTATGACGTATTACATATTACGTATAACGTATAACGTATAACGTATAACGTATAACGTATGACGTGTAACGTATAACGTACAATGTTTAACGTATAACGTATAACTTAGAACGTATAACGTACAACGTATAACGTATAACGTACAACGTATAACGTATAACGTATATCCTATAACGCATAACGTATAACGTATAACGTATAACGTATAACGTATAACGTATAACGTATAACGTATAACGTATAACGTGTAACGTATAACGTATAACGTATAACGTATAACGTATAACGTATAACGTATAACGTATAACGTATAATGTATAGCGTATAACGTATAACGTATAACGTATAACGTATAACGTATAACGTATAACGTATAACGTATAACGTAGAACGTATAACGTATAACGTATAACGTATAACGTATGACGTGTAACGTATAACGTACAATGTTTAACGTATAACGTATAACTTAGAACGTATAACGTACAACGTATAACGTATAACGTACAACGTATAACGTATAACGTATATCCTATAACGCATAACGTATAACGTATAACGTATAACGTATAACTTATAACGTATAACGTATAACGTCTAACGTATAACGTATAACGTATGTCGTATAACGTATAACGTATAACATATAACGTATAACGTATAACGTATAACGTATAACGTATAACGTATAATGTATAACGTATAACGTATAACGTATAACGTATAACGTATAACGTATAACGTATAACGTATAACGTATAACGTATAACGTATAACGTATAACGTATAACGTATAATGTATAACGTATAACGTATAACGTATAACTTATAACGTATATCATATGACGTATAACGCAAAACGTATAACGTATAACGTGCAACGTATAACGTATAACGTATATCCTATAACGCATAACGTATAACGTATAACGTATAACGTATAACGTATAACGTATAACGTATAACGTATAACGTATAACGTATAACGTATAACGTATAACGTATAACGTATAACGTATAACGTATAACGTATAACGTATAACGTATAACGTATAACGTATAACGTATAACGTATAACGTATAACGTGTAACGTATAACGTATAACGTATAACGTATAACGTATAGCGTATAACGTATAACGTCTAACGTATAACGTATAACGTATGTCGTATAACGTATAACGTATAACATATAACGTATAACGTATAACGTACAACGTATAACGTATAACGTATAACGTATAACGTATAACGTATAACGTATAACGTATAACGTATAATGTATAACGTATAACGTATAACGTATAACTTATAACGTATATCGCATGACGTATAACGCAAAACGTATAACGTATAACGCATAACGTATAACGTATAACGTATAGCGTATAACGTATAACGTATAACGATTAACGTAAAACGTATGACGTATTACATATTACGTATAACGTATAACGTATAACGTATAACGTATAACGTATAACGTATAACGTATAACGTATAACGTAGAACGTATAACGTACAACGTATAACGTATAACGTACAACGTATAACGTATAACGTATATCCTATAACGCATAACGTATAACGTATAACGTATAACGTATAACTTATAACGTATAACGTATAACGTCTAACGTATAACGTATAACGTATGTCGTATAACGTATAACGTATAACATATAACGTATAACGTATAACGTATAACGTATAACGTATAATGTATAGCGTATAACGTATAACGTATAACGTATAACGTATAACGTATAACGTATAACGTATAACGTATAACGTATAACGTATAACGTATAACGTACAAGGTTTAACGTATACCGTATAACGAATAACGTATAACGTATATCGCATGACGTATAACATATAACGTATAACGTATAACGTACAACGTATAACGTATAACGTATATCCTATAACGCATAACGTATAACGTATAACGTATAACGTATAACGTATAACATATAACGTATAACGTACAACGTCTAACGTATAACGTATAACGTATAACGTATAACGTACAACGTATAACGTATAACGTACAACGTATAACGTATAACGTATATACTATAACGCATAAAGTATAACGTATAACGTATAACGTATAACGTATAACGTATAACGTATAACGTATAACGTATAACGTATAACGAATAACGTATAACGTATAACGTATAACGTATAACGTATAACGTATAACGTATAACGTATAACGTCTAACGTATAACGTATAACGTATAACGTACAACGTATAACGTATAACGTATATCGTATAACGTATAACGTATAACGTATAACGTATAACGTATAACGTATAACGTATAACGTATAACGTATAACGTATAACGTAGAACGTATAACGTATAACGTATAACGTATAACGTATGATGTATAACGTATAACGTATAACGTATAACGTATAACGTATAATGTATAGCGTATAACGTATAACGTATAACGTATAACGTATAACGTATAACGTATAACGTATAACGTAGAACGTATAACGTATAACGTATAACGTATAACGTATGACGTGTAACGTACAATGTTTAACGTATAACGTATAACGTAGAACGTATAACGTACAACGTATAACGTATAACGTACAACGTATAACGTATAACGTATATCCTATAACGCATAACGTATAACGTATAACGTATAACGTATAACTTATAACGTATAACGTATAACGTCTAACGTATAACGTATAACGTATGTCGTATAACGTATAACGTATAACATATAACGTATAACGTATAACGTATAACGTATAACGTATAACGTATAATGTATAACGTATAACGTATAACGTATAACGTATAACGTATAACGTATAACGTATAACGTATAACGTATAACGTATAACGTATAACGTATAACGTATAACGTATAATGTATAACGTATAACGTATAACGTATAACGTATAACTTATAACGTATATCGCATGACGTATAACGCAAAACGTATAACGTATAACGTGCAACGTATAACGTATAACGTATATCCTATAACGCATAACGTATAACGTATAACGTATAACGTATAACGTATAACGTATAACGTATAACGTATAACGTATAACGTATAACGTATAACGTATAACGTATAACGTATAACGTATAACGTATAACGTATAACGTATAACGTATAACGTATAACGTATAACGTATAACGTATAACGTATAACGTGTAACGTATAACGTATAACGTATAACGTATAACGTATAGCGTATAACGTATAACGTCTAACGTATAACGTATAACGTATGTCGTATAACGTATAACGTATAACATATAACGTATAACGTATAACGTATAACGTATAACGTATAACGTACAACGTCTAACGTATAACGTATAACATATAACGTATAACGTACAACGTATAACGTATAACGTACAACGTATAACGTACAACGTATAACGTATAACGTACAACGTATAACGTGTAACGCATAACGTACAATGTTTAACGTATAACGTATAACGTAGAAAGTATAACGTACAACGTATAACGTATAACGTACAACGTATAACGTATAACGTATATCCTATAACGCATAACGTATAACGTATAACGTATAACGTATAACTTATAACGTATAACGTATAACGTCTAACGTATAACGTATAACGTATGTCGTATAACGTATAACGTATAACATATAACGTATAACGTATAACGTATAACGTATAACGTATAATGTATAACGTATAACGTATAACGTATAACGTATAACGTATAACGTATAACGTATAACGTATAACGTATAACGTATAACGTATAACGTATAACATATAACGTATAACGTATAACGTATAATGTATAACGTATAACGTATAACGTATAACTTATAACGTATATCGCATGACGTATAACGCATAACGTATAACGTATAACGTGCAACGTATAACGTATAACGTATATCCTATAACGCATAACGTATAACGTATAACGTATAACGTATAACGTATAACGTATAACGTATAACGTATAACGTATAACGTATAACGTATAACGTATAACGTATAACGTGTAACGTATAACGTATAACGTATAACGTATAACGTATAACGTATAACGTATAACGTATAACGTATAACGTATAGCGTATAACGTATAACGTATAACGTATACCGTACAACGTATAACGTATAACGTATAACGTATAACGTATAACGTACAACGTTTAACGTATACCGTATAACGAATAACGTATAACGTATATCGCATGACGTATAACATATAACGTATAACGTATAACGTACAACGTATAACGTATAACGTATATCCTATAACGCATAACGTATAACGTATAACGTATAACGTATAACGTATAACATATAACGTATAACGTACAACGTCTAACGTATAACGTATAACGTATAACGTATAACGTACAACGTATAACGTATAACGTACAACGTATAACGTATAACGTATATACTATAACGCATAAAGTATAACGTATAACGTATAACGTATAACGTATAACGTATAACGTATAACGTATAACGTATAACGAATAACGTATAACGTATAACGTATAACGTATAACGTATAACGTATAACGTATAACGTATAACGTCTAACGTATAACGTATAACGTATAACGTACAACGTATAACGTATAACATATATCGTATAACGTATAACGTATAACGTATAACGTATAACGTATAACGTATAACGTATAACGTATAACGTATAACGTATAACGTATAACGTAGAACGTATAACGTATAACGTATAACGTATAACGTATGATGTATAACGTATAACGTATAACGTATAACGTATAACGTATAATGTATAGCGTATAACGTATAACGTATAACGTATAACGTATAACGTATAACGTATAACGTATAACGTAGAACGTATAACGTATAACGTATAACGTATAACGTATGACGTGTAACGTACAATGTTTAACGTATAACGTATAACGTAGAACGTATAACGTACAACGTATAACGTATAACGTACAACGTATAACGTATAACGTATATCCTATAACGCATAACGTATAACGTATAACGTATAACGTATAACTTATAACGTATAACGTATAACGTCTAACGTATAACGTATAACGTATGTCGTATAACGTATAACGTATAACATATAACGTATAACGTATAACGTATAACGTATAACGTATAACGTATAATGTATAACGTATAACGTATAACGTATAACGTATAACGTATAACGTATAACGTATAACGTATAACGTATAACGTATAACGTATAACGTATAACGTATAACGTATAATGTATAACGTATAACGTATAACGTATAACGTATAACTTATAACGTATATCGCATGACGTATAACGCAAAACGTATAACGTATAACGTGCAACGTATAACGTATAACGTATATCCTATAACGCATAACGTATAACGTATAACGTATAACGTATAACGTATAACGTATAACGTATAACGTATAACGTATAACGTATAACGTATAACGTATAACGTATAACGTATAACGTATAACGTATAACGTATAACGTATAACGTATAACGTATAACGTATAACGTATAACGTGTAACGTATAACGTATAACGTATAACGTATAACGTATAGCGTATAACGTATAACGTCTAACGTATAACGTATAACGTATGTCGTATAACGTATAACGTATAACATATAACGTATAACGTATAACGTATAACGTATAACGTATAACGTACAACGTCTAACGTATAACGTATAACATATAACGTATAACGTACAACGTATAACGTATAACGAACAACGTATAACGTACAACGTATAACGTATAACGTACAACGTATAACGTATAACGTATATCCTATAACGCATAACGTATAACGTATAACGTATAGCGTATAACGTATAACGTATAACGATTAACGTAAAACGTATGACGTATTACATATTACGTATAACGTATAACGTATAACGTATAACGTATAACGTATAACGTATAACGTATAACGTGTAATGTATAACGCATAACGTATAACGTATAACGTATAACGTATAACGTATAACGTATAACGTATAACGTACAACGTTTAACGTATAACGTATAACGTATAACGTACAACGTATAACGTATAACGTATATACTATAACGCATAAAGTATAACGTATAACGTATAACGTATAACGTATAACGTATAACGTATAACGTATAACGTATAACGTATAGCGTATAACGTATAACGTATAACGTATAACGTATAACGTATAACGTATAACGTATAACGTATAACGTATAACGTATAACGTATAATGTATAACGTATAACGTATAACGTATAACGTATAACGTATAACGTATAACGTATAACGTATAACGTATAACGTATAACGTATAACGTATAACGTAGAACGTATAACGTATAACGTATAACGTATAACGTATGATGTATAACGTATAACGTACAACGTTTAACGTATAACGTATAACGTAGAACGTATAACGTACAACGTATAACGTATAACGTACAACGTATAACGTATAACGTATATACTATAACGCATAACGTATAACGTATAACGTATAACGTATAACGTATAACGTATAACGTATAACGTATAACGTATAACGTATAACGTATAACGTATAACGTATAACGTATAACGTATAACGTATAACGTATAACGCATAACGTATAACGTATAACGTATAACGTACAACGTTTAACGTATAACGTATAACGTAGAACGTATAACGTATAACGTATAACGTATAACGTAAGACGTATAACGTATAACGTACAACGTTTAACGTATAACGTATAACGTATAACGTACAACGTGTGGCGGCACTACCCACGCTTGCCACCAGAGGGAAACTCACCACCAACCGTTTCCCGCAAGTTCCCGTACCTGCTCCGATCGCTATATATACGACCTCTTACCGATCTTCCAATGTCCCGGCGTATAAGGCAGGGCCTGCTAGGATGCCTTACTGACGAGTCCACTAGCAGGCCCGGGATGAAACGCTTATCCCCACTTCCTTATATTTCCGTTCGCTCCTTCCTCACATACTTTAATTTAGCGCCGCCAAAGTGGTGACCCCGTCTAGCAACACGCAACCTTCTGGACAACAGCACAGCAGCAGTACAGGTGCAGCACAAGACGATGGAAGGAACGCAACGTAAAGGCCGATTTTTCGTAAATCCCCCTCTCCGAGGGTTGACTCCTCGACCTGCCAGCGACGACACGAACGCTATACTCCCGGCTAACCATCAGGATCAACCCCAGGAGGACAGCAGGCAGCTTGTCGACATTATTCACCGACCACACCGATGCGTTTCATAAATACTGGTACGCGCACGCATCAACGTCGGACAACAAGCGAAAACGCGGCTTGAGCAAACGATGCTCGCCACGCGTATTCCGCAATCGACAGCAGCTGGGCCTTACTACGAAAAAGAAGCATTCTTCTCTTCCACCGCTCTGGACAACCTCCTCCTGTGCCTGTTGTGACAAACCGAACTACGGAACAAATACCTACGCCACTGGGACATCAGGACGGAACTTCAAAGTATCGTTTACCACTGGCAAGGGGGTTATGTGGCGGCACTACCCACGCTTGCCACCAGAGGGAAACTCACCACCAACCGTTTCCCGCAAGTTCCCGTACCTGCTCCGATCGCTATATATACGACCTCTTACCGATCTTCCAATGTCCCGGCGTATAAGGCAGGGCCTGCTAGGATGCCTTACTGACGAGTCCACTAGCAGGCCCGGGATGAAACGCTTATCCCCACTTCCTTATATTTCCGTTTTCCCTTCCTCACATACTTTAATTTAGCGCCGCCAAAAACGTATAACGTATAACGTGTATCCTATAACGCATAACGTATAACGTAAAACGTATGACGTATTACATATTACGTATAACGTATAACGTATAACGTACAACGTATAACGTATAACGCATAACGTATAACGTATAACGTATAACGCATAACGTATAACGTATAACGTATAACGTATAACGTATAACGTATAACGTACAACGTTTAACGTATAATGTATAACGTAGGACGTATAACGTATAACGTATAACGTATAACGTATAACGTATGACGTATAACGTATAACGTACAACGTTTAACGTATAATGTATAACGTAGAACGTATAACGTACAACGTATAACGTATAACGTACAACGTACAACGTATAACGTATAACGTATATCCTATAACGCATAACGTATAACGTATAACGTATAACGTATAACGTATAACGTATGACGTATAACGTATAACGTATAACGTATAACATATAACGTATGTCGTATAACGTATAACGTATAACGTATAACGTATAACGTATAACGTATAACGTATAACGTATAACGTATAACGTATAACGTATAACGTATAACGTATAACGTATAACGTACAACGTATAACGTATAACGTATAACGTATAACGTATATCCTATGACGCATAACGTATAACGTATAACGTATAACGTATAATGTATAACGTAGAACGTATAACGTACAACGTATAACGTATAACGTACAACGTATAACGTATAACGTATATCCTATAACGCATAACGTATAACGTATAACGTATAACGTATAACGTATAACGTATAACGTATAACGTATAACGTATAACGTATAACGTATAACGTATAACGTACAACGTATAACGTACAACGTATATCGTATAACGTATAACGTATAACGTATAACGTATAACGTATAACGTATAACGTATAACGTATAACGTATAACGTATAACGTATAACGTATAACGTAGAACGTATAACGTATAACGTATAACGTATAACGTATGATGTATAACGTATAACGTACAACGTTTAACGTATAACGTATAACGTAGAACGTATAACGTACAACGTATAACGTATAACGTACAACGTATAACGTATAACGTATATACTATAACGCATAACGTATAACGTATAACGTATAACGTATAACGTATAACGTATAACGTATAACGTATAACGTATAACGTATAACGTATAACGTATAACGTATAACGCATAACGTATAACGTATAACGTATAACGTACAACGTTTAACGTATAACGTATAACGTAGAACGTATAACGTATAACGTATAACGTGTAACGTATGACGTATAACGTATAACGTACAACGTTTAACGTATAACGTATAACGTATAACGTACAACGTATAACGTATAACGTATATCCTATAACGCATAACGTATAACGTATAACGTATAACGTATAACGTATAACGTATAACGTATAACGTATAACGTATAACGTATAACGTATAACGTATAACGTATAACGTATAACGTATAACGTATAACGTATAACGTATAACGTATAACGTATAACGTATAACGTATAACGTATAACGTATAACGTATGTCGCATAACGTATAACGTATAACGTATAACGTATAACGTATATACTATAACGCATAAAGTATAACGTATAACGTATAACGTATAACGTATAACGTATAACGTATAACGTATAACGTATAACGTATAACGTATAACGTATAACGTATAACGTATAACGTATAACGTATAACGTATAACGTATAACGTATAACGTATAACGTATAACGTATAACGTACAACGTATAACGTATAACGTATATCGTATAACGTATAACGTATAACGTATAACGTATAACGTATAACGTATAACGTATAACGTAGAACGTATAACGTAGAACGTATAACGTATAACGTATAACGTATAACGTATGATGTATAACGTATAACGTACAACGTTTAACGTATAACGTATAACGTAGAACGTATAACGTACAACGTATAACGTATAACGTACAACGTATAACGTATAACGTATATACTATAACGCATAACGTATAACGTATAACGTATAACGTATAACGTATAACGTATAACGTATAACGTATAACGTATAACGTATAACGTATAACGTATAACGCATAACGTATAACGTATAACGTATAACGTACAACGTTTAACGTATAACGTATAACGTATAACGTATAACGTATAACGTATAACGTATGTCGCATAACGTATAACGTATAACGTATAACGTATAACGTATATACTATAACGCATAAAGTATAACGTATAACGTATAACGTATAACGTATAACGTATAACGTATAACGTATAACGTATAACGTATAACGTATAACGTATAACGTATAACGTATAACGTATAACGTATAACGTATAACGTATAACGTATAACGTATAACGTATAACGTATAACGTATAACGTATAACGTACAACGTATAACGTATAACGTATATCGTATAACGTATAACGTATAACGTATAACGTATAACGTATAACGTATAACGTATAACGTAGAACGTATAACGTAGAACGTATAACGTATAACGTATAACGTATAACGTATAACGTATGATGTATAACGTATAACGTACAACGTTTAACGTATAACGTATAACGTAGAACGTATAACGTACAACGTATAACGTATAACGTACAACGTATAACGTATAACGTATATACTATAACGCATAACGTATAACGTATAACGTATAACGTATAACGTATAACGTATAACGTATAACGTATAACGTATAACGTATAACGTATAACGTATAACGCATAACGTATAACGTATAACGTATAACGTACAACGTTTAACGTATAACGTATAACGTAGAACGTATAACGTATAACGTATAACGTATAACGTATGACGTATAACGTATAACGTACAACGTTTAACGTATAACGTATAACGTATAACGTACAACGTATAACGTATAACGTATATCCTATAACGCATAACGTATAACGTATAACGTATAACGTATAACGTATAACGTATAACGTATAACGTATAACGTATAACGTATAACGTATAACGTATAACGTATAACGTATAACGTATAACGTATAACGTATAACGTATAACGTATAACGTATAACGTATGTCGCATAACGTATAACGTATAACGTATAACGTATAACGTATAACGTATAACGTATAACGTATAACGTATAACGTATAACGTATAATGTATAGCGTATATCGTATAACGTATAACGTATAACGTGTATCGCATTACGTATAACGCATAGCGTATAACGTATAACGTACAACGTATAACGTATAACGTATATCCTATAACGCATAACGTATAACGTATAACGTATAACGTATAACGTATAACGTATAACGTATAACGTATAACGTATAACGTATAACGTATAACGTATAACGTATAACGTATAACGTATAACGTATAACGTATAACGTATAACGTATAACGTATAACGTATAACGTATAACGCATAACGTATAACGTATAACGTATAACGTACAACGTTTAACGTATAACGTATAACGTAGAACGTATAACGTATAACGTATAACGTATAACGTATGACGTATAACGTATAACGTACAACGTTTAACGTATAACGTATAACGTATAACGTATAACAGATAACGTATAACGTATAACGTTTAACGTATAACGTATAACGTCTAACGTATAACGTACAACGTATAACGTACAACGTATAACGTATAACGTATATCGTATAACGTATAACGTATAACGTATATCGTATAACGTATAACGTATAACGTATAACGTAGAACGTATAACGTATAACGTATAACGTATAACGTATGATGTATAACGTATAACGTACAACGTTTAACGTATAACGTATAACGTAGAACGTATAACGTACAACGTATAACGTATAACGTACAACGTATAACGTATAACGTATATACTATAACGCATAACGTATAACGTATAACGTATAACGTATAACGTATAACGTATAACGTATAACGTATAACGTATAACGTATAATGTATAACGTATAACGCATAACGTATAACGTATAACGTATAACGTACAACGTTTAACGTATAACGTATAACGTAGAACGTATAACGTATAACGTATAACGTATAACGTATGACGTATAACGTATAACGTATAACGTATAACGTATAGCGTCTAACGTATAACGTATAACGTATAACGTATAACGTATAACGTATAACTTATAACGTATAACGTATAACGTATAACGTATAACGTATAACGTATAACGTATAACGTATAACGTATAACGTATAACGTATAACGTATAACGCATAACGTATAACGTATAACGTATAACGTATAACGTATAACGTATAACGTATAACGTATAACGTATAACGTATAACGTATAACGTATAACGTATAACGTATAACGTATAGCGTATAACGTATAACGTATAACGATTAACGTAAAACGTATGACGTATTACGTATTACGAATAACGTATAACGTATAACGTATAACGTATAACGTATAACGTATAACGTATAACGTATAACGTATAAAGTATAACGTATAACGTATAACGTACAACGTATAACGTATAACGTATATCCTATAACGCATAACGTATAACGTATAACGTATAACGTATAACGTATAACATATAACGTATAACGTACAACGTCTAACGTATAACGTATAACGTATAACGTATAACGTACAACGTATAACGTATAACGTTCAACGTATAACGTATAACGTATATACTATAACGCATAAAGTATAACGTATAACGTATAACGTATAACGTATAACGTATAACGTATAACGTATAACGTATAACGTATAACGTATAACGTATAACGTATAACGTATAACGTATAACGTATAACGTATAACGTATAACGTATAACGTATAACGTACAACGTATAACGTATAACGTATATCGTATAACGTATAACGTATAACGTATAACGTATAACGTATAACGTATAACGTATAACGTATAACGTATAACGTATAACGTATAACGTAGAACGTATAACGTATAACGTATAACGTATAACGTATGATGTATAACGTATAACGTACAACGTTTAACGTATAACGTATAACGTAGAACGTATAACGTACAACGTATAATGTATAACGTACAACGTATAACGTATAACGTATATACTATAACGCATAACGTATAACGTATAACGTATAACGTATAACGTATAACGTATAACGTATAACGTATAACGTATAACGTATAACGTATAACGTATAACGTATAACGTATAACGCATAACGTATAACGTATAACGTATAACGTACAACGTTTAACGTATAACGTATAACGTAGAACGTATAACGTATAACGTATAACGTATAACGTATGACGTATAACGTATAACGTACAACGTTTAACGTATAACGTATAACGTATAACGTACAACGTATAACGTATAACGTATATCCTATAACGCATAACGTATAACGTATAACGTATAACGTATAACGTATAACGTATAACGTATAACGTATAACGTATAACGTATAACGTATAACGTATAACGTATAACGTATAACGTATAACGTATAACGTATAACGTATAACGTATAACGTATAACGTATAACGTATAACGTATGTCGCATAACGTATAACGTATAACGTATAACGTATAACGTATATACTATAACGCATAAAGTAGAACGTATAACGTATAACGTATAACGTATAACGTATAACGTATAACGTATAACGTATAACGTATAACGTATAACGTATAACGTATAACGTATAACGTATAACGTATAACGTATAACGTATAACGCATAACGTATAACGTATAACGTATAACGTACAACGTTTAACGTATAACGTATAACGTATAACGTATAACGTATAACGTATGTCGCATAACGTATAACGTATAACGTATAACGTATAACGTATATACTATAACGCATAAAGTATAACGTATAACGTATAACGTATAACGTATAACGTATAACGTATAACGTATAACGTATAACGTATAACGTATAACGTATAACGTATAACGTATAACGTATAACGTATAACGTATAACGTATAACGTATAACGTATAACGTATAACGTATAACGTATAACGCATAACGTATAACGTATAACGTATAACGTACAACGTTTAACGTATAACGTATAACGTAGAACGTATAACGTATAACGTATAACGTATAACGTATGACGTATAACGTATAACGTACAACGTTTAACGTATAACGTATAACGTATAACGTACAACGTATAACGTATAACGTATATCCTATAACGCATAACGTATAACGTATAACGTATAACGTATAACGTATAACGTATAACGTATAACGTATAACGTATAACGTATAACGTATAACAGATAACGTATAACGTATAACGTTTAACGTATAACGTATAACGTATAACGTATAGCGTCTAACGTATAACGTATAACGTATAACGTATAACGTATAACGTATAACTTATAACGTATAACGTATAACGTATAACGTATAACGTATAACGTATAACGTATAACGTATAACGTATAACGTATAACGTATAACGTATAACGTATAACGTATAACGTATAACGTATAACGTATAACGTATAACGTATAACGTATAACGTATAACGTATAACGTATAACGTATAACGTATAACGTATAACGTATAACGTATAACGTATAACGTATAACGTATAACGTCTAACGTATAACGTATAACGTATAACGTACAACGTATAACGTATAACGTATATCGTATAACGTATAACGTATAACGTATAACGTATAACGTATAACGTATAACGTATAACGTATAACGTATAACGTATAACGTAGAACGTATAACGTATAACGTATAACGTATAACGTATGATGTATAACGTATAACGTACAACGTTTAACGTATAACGTATAACGTAGAACGTATAACGTACAACGTATAACGTATAACGTACAACGTATAACGTATAACGTATATACTATAACGCATAACGTATAACGTATAACGTATAACGTATAACGTATAACGTATAACGTATAACGTATAACGTATAACGTATAACGTATAACGTATAACGTATAACGCATAACGTATAACGTATAACGTATAACGTACAACGTTTAACGTATAACGTATAACGTAGAACGTATAACGTATAACGTATAACGTATAACGTATGACGTATAACGTATAACGTACAACGTTTAACGTATAACGTATAACGTATAACGTACAACGTATAACGTATAACGTATATCCTATAACGCATAACGTATAACGTATAACGTATAACGTATAACGTATAACGTATAACGTATAACGTATAACGTATAACGTATAACGTATAACGTATAACGTATAACGTATAACGTATAACGTATAACGTATAACGTATAACGTATAACGTATAACGTATAACGTATAACGTATGTCGCATAACGTATAACGTATAACGTATAACGTATAACGTATAACGTATAACGTATAACGTATAACGTATAACGTATAACGTATAATGTATAGCGTATATCGTATAACGTATAACGTATAACGTGTATCGCATTACGTATAACGCATAGCGTATAACGTATAACGTACAACGTATAACGTATAACGTATATCCTATAACGCATAACGTATAACGTATAACGTATAACGTATAACGTATAACGTATAACGTATAACGTATAACGTATAACGTATAACGTATTTCGTATAACGTATAACGTATAACGTATAACGTATAACGTATAACGTATAACGTATAACGTATAACGTATAGCGTCTAACGTATAACGTATAACGTATAACGTATAACGTATAACGTATAACTTATAACGTATAACGTATAACGTATAACGTATAACGTATAACGTATAACGTATAACGTATAACGTATAACGTATAACGTATAACGTATAACGTATAACGTATAACGTATAACGTATAACGTATAACGTATAACGTATAACGTATAACGTATAACGTATAACGTATAGCGTATAACGTATAACGTATAACGATTAACGTAAAACGTATGACGTATTACGTATTACGAATAACGTATAACGTATAACGTATAACATATAACGTATAACGTATAACGTATAACGTATAACGTATAAAGTATAACGTATAACGTATAACGTACAACGTATAACGTATAACGTATATCCTATAACGCATAACGTATAACGTATAACGTATAATGTATAACGTATAACATATAACGTATAACGTACAACGTCTAACGTATAACGTATAACGTATAACGTATAACGTACAACGTATAACGTATAACGTTCAACGTATAACTTATAACGTATATACTATAACGCATAAAGTATAACGTAAAACGTATAACGTATAACGTATAACGTATAACGTATAACGTATAACGTATAACGTATAACGTATAACGTATAACGTATAACGTATAACGTATAACGTATAACGTATAACGTATAACGTATAACGTATAACGTATAACGTATAACGTATAACGTATAACGTACAACGTATAACGTATAACGTATATCGTATAACGTATAACGTATAACGTATAACGTATAACGTATAACGTATAACGTATAACGTATAACGTATAACGTATAACGTAGAACGTATAACGTATAACGTATAACGTATAACGTATGATGTATAACGTATAACGTACAACGTTTAACGTATAACGTATAACGTAGAACGTATAACGTACAACGTATAACGTATAACGTACAACGTATAACGTATAACGTATATACTATAACGCATAACGTATAACGTATAACGTATAACGTATAACGTATAACGTATAACGTATAACGTATAACGTATAACGTATAACGTATAACGTATAACGTATAACGCATAACGTATAACGTATAACGTATAACGTACAACGTTTAACGTATAACGTATAACGTATAACGTATAACGTATAACGTATAACGTATAACGTATAACGTATAACGTATAACGTATAACGTATAACGTATAACGTATAACGTATAACGTATAACGTATAACGTATAACGTATAACGTATGTCGCATAACGTATAACGTATAACGTATAACGTATAACGTATAACGTATAACGTATAACGTATAACGTATAACGTATAACGTATAACGTATAATGTATAGCGTATATCGTATAACGTATAACGTATAACGTGTATCGCATTACGTATAACGCATAGCGTATAACGTATAACGTACAACGTATAACGTATAACGTATATCCTATAACGCATAACGTATAACGTATAACGTATAACGTATAACGTATAACGTATAACGTATAACGTATAACGTATAACGTATAACGTATAACGTATAACGTATAACGTATAACGTATAACGTATAACGTATAACGTATAACGTATAACGTATAACGTATAACGTATAACGTATAACGTATAACGTATAACGTATAACGTATAACGTATAACGTATAGCGTCTAACGTATAACGTATAACGTATAACGTGTAACGTATAACGTATAACTTATAACGTATAACGTATAACGTATAACGTATAACGTATAACGTATAACGTATAACGTATAACGTATAACGTATAACGTATAACGTATAACGTATAACGTATAACGTATAACGTATAACGTATAACGTATAACGTATAACGTATAACGTATAACGTATAGCGTATAACGTATAACGTATAACGATTAACGTAAAACGTATGACGTATTACGTATTACGAATAACGTATAACGTATAACGTATAACGTATAACGTATAACGTATAACGTATAACGTAGAACGTATAACCTATAACGTATAACCTATAACGTATGACGTATAACGTATAACGTACAACGTTTAACGTATAACGTATAACGTAGAACGTATAACGTACAACGTATAACGTATAACGTACAACGTATAACGTATAACGTATAACGTATAACGTATAACGTATAACGTATAACGTAAGACGTATAACGCATGACGTATAACGCATAACGTATAACGTATAACGTACAACGTATAAAGTATAACGTATATCCTATAACGCATAACGTATATCCTATAACGCATAACGTATAGCGTATAACGCATAACGTATACATTATAACGTATAACGTATAACGTGTAACGTATAACGTGTAACGTATAACGTATAACGTATAACGTATAGCGTATAACGTATAACGTATAACGTATAGCGTATAACGTATAACGTATATCCTATAACGCATAACGTATATCGTATAACGTTTAACGTATAACGTATAGCGTGTAACGTATAACGTATAACGATTAACGTAAAACGTATGACGTATTACATATTACGTGTGACGTATAACGTATAACGTATAACGTATAACGTATAACGTATAACGTATAACGTATAACGTATAACGTATAACGTATAACGTATAACGTATAACGTATAACGTATGTCGTATAACGTATAACGTATAACGTATAACGTATAACGTATAACGTATAACGTATATCCTATAACGCATAACGTATAACGTATAACGTATAACATATAACGTATAACGTATAACGTATAACGTATAACGTATAACGTATAACGTATAACGTATAACGTATGTCGTATATAGTATAACGTATAACGTATAACGTATAACGTATATCGTATAACGTATAACGTATAACGTATAACGTATAACGTATAACGTATGTCGTATAACGTATAACGTATAACGTATAACGTATAACGTATAACGTATAACGTATAACGTATAACGTATAACGTATAACGTATAATGTATAACGTATAACGTATAACGTATAGCGTCTAACGTATAACGTATAACGTATAACGTATAACGTATAACGTATAACGTATAACGTATAACGTATAACGTATAACGTATAACGTATAACGTATAACGTATAACGTATACAGTATAACGTATAACGTATAACGTATAACGTATAACGTATAACGTATACAGTATAACGTATAACGTATAACGTGTAACGTATAACGTATAACGTATAACGTATAACGTATAACGTATAACGTATAACGTATAACGTATAACGTATAACATATAACGTATAACGTATAACGTATAACGTATAACGTATAACGTATAACGTATAACGTATAACGTATAACGTATAACGTATAACGTATAACGTATAACGTATACAGTATAACGTATAACGTATAACGTATAACGTATAACGTATACAGTATAACGTATAACGTATAACGTATAACGTATAACGTATAACGTATAACGTATAACGTATAACGTATAACGTATAACGTATAACGTATAACGTATAACGTATAACGTATAACGTATAACGTATAACGTATACAGTATAACGTATAACGTATAACGTGTAACGTATAACGTATAACGTATAACGTATAACGTATAACGTATAACGTATAACGTATAACGTATAACGTGTAACGTATAACGTATAACGTATCACGTATAACGTATAACGTACATCGTTTAACGTATAACGTATAACGTAGAACGTATAACGTACAACGTATAACGTATAACGTACAACGTATAACGTATAACGTATATCCTATAACGCATAACGTATAACGTATAACGTATAACATATAACGTATAACGTATAACGTATAACGTATAACGTATAACGTATAACGTGTAACGTATAACGTATAACGTATAACGTATAACGTATAACGTATAACGTATAACGTATAACGTATAACGTATAACATATAACGTACAACGTATAACGTATAACGTATATCCTATAACGCATAACGTATAACGTATAACGTATAACATATAACGTATAACGTATAACGTATAACGTATAACGTATAACGTATAACGTATAACGTATAACGTATGTCGTATATAGTATAACGTATAACGTATTACGTATAACGTATAACGTACAACGTTTAACGTATAACGTATAACGTAGAACGTATAACGTATAACGTATAACGTATAACGTATAACGTATAACGTATAACGTATGACGTATAACGTATAACGTATAACGTATAACGTATAACGTATAACGTATAACGTATAACGTATAACGCATAACGTATAACGTATAACGTATAACGTATAACGTATAACGTATAACGGATGACGTATAACGTATAACGTACAACGTTTAACGTATAACGTATAACGTATGTCGTATAACGTATAACGTATAACGTATAACGTATAACGTATAACGTATAACGTATAACGTATAGCGTATAACGTATAACGTATAACGATTAACGTAAAACGTATGACGTATTACATATTACGTATAACGTATAACGTATAACGTATAACGTATAACGTATAACGTATAACGTATAACGTATAACGTATAACGTATAACGTATAACGTATAACGTATAACGTATAACGTATAACGTATAACATATAACGTATAACGTATAACGTATAACGTATAACGTATAACGTATAACGTACAATGTTTAACGTATAACGTATAACGTAGAACGTATAACGTATAACGTATATCGTATAACGTATGACGCATAACGTATAACGTATAACGTATAACGTATAACGTATAACGTATAACGTATAACGTATAACGTATAACGTACAACGTATAACGTATAACGTATAACGTATAACGTATAACTTATATCCTATAACGCATAACGTATAACGTATAACTTATGACGTATAACGTGTAACGTATAACGTATAACGTATAACGTATAACGTATAACGTATAACGTATAACGTATAACGTATATCGTATAACGTATGACGTATAACGTATAACGTATAACGTATAACGTATAACGTATAACGTATAACGTATAACGTATAACGTATAACGTATAACGTATAACGTATAACGTATAACGTATAACGTATAACGTATAACGTATAACGTATAACGTATAACGTATAACGTATAACGTACAATGTTTAACGTATAACGTATAACGTAGAACGTATAACGTATAACGTATATCGTATAACGTATGACGTATAACGTATAACGTATAACGTATAACGTATAACGTATAACGTATAACGTATAACGTATAACGTATAACGTACAACGTATAACGTATAACGTATAACGTATAACTTATATCCTATAACGCATAACGTATAACGTATAACGTATAACGTATAACGTATAACGTGTAACGTACAACGTATAACGTATAACGTATAACGTATAACGTATAACGTATAACGTATAACGTATAACGTATAACGTATAACGTATAACGTATAACGTATAACGTATAACGTACAACGTATAACGTATAACGTATAACGTATAACGTATATCCTATAACGCATAACGTATAACGTATAACGTATAACGTATAACGTATAACGTATAACGTATAACGTATAACGTATAACGTATAACGTATAAAGTATAACGTATAACGTATAACGTATAACGTACAACGTATAACGTATAACGTATAACGTATAACGTATATCCTATAACGCATAACGTATAACGTATAACGTATAACGTATAACGTATAACGTATAACGTATAACGTAGAACGTATAACGTATAACGTATATCGTATAACGTATGACGTATAACGTATAACGTATAACGTATAATGTATAGCGTATAACGTATAACGTATAACGTATAACGTATAACGTATAACGTATAACGTATAACGTATAACGTATAACGTATAACGTACAACGTATAACGTATAACGTATAACGTATAACGTATATCCTATAACGCATAACGTATAACGTATAACATATAACGTATAACGTATAACGTATAACGTACAACGTATAACGTATAACGTATAACGTATAACTTATATCCTATAACGCATAACGTATAACGTATAACGTATAACGTATAACGTATAACGTATAACGTATAACGTATAACGTATAACGTATAACGTATAACGTATAACGTATAACGTATAACGTATAGCGTATAACGTATAACGTATAACGATTAACGTAAAACGTATGACGTATTACATATTACGTATAACGTATAACGTATAACGTATAACGTATAACGTATAACGTATAACGCATAACGTATAACGTATAACGTATAACGCATAACGTATAACGTATAACGTATAACGTATAACGTATAACGTATAACGTATAACGTATAACGTATAAGGTATAACGTATAACGTATAACGTATAACGTATAACGTATAACGTATAACGTATAACGTATATCGCATAACGTATAACGCATAACGTATAACGCATAACGTATAACGCATAACGTATAACGTATAACGTATAACGTATAACGTATAACGTATAACGTATAACGTATAACGTATAACGTATAACGTATAACGTATAACGTATAACGTATAACGTACAACGTATAACGTATAACGTACAACGTATAACGTATAACGTATATCCTATAACGCATAACGTATAACGTATAACGTATAACGTATAACGTATAACGTATAACGTATAACGTATAACGTATAACGTATAACGCATAACATATAACGTATAACGTATAACGTATAACGTATAACGTATAACGTACAACGTTTAACGTATAACGTATGACGTAGAACGTATAACGTGTAACGTATAACGTATAACGTATCACGTATAACGTATAACGTACATCGTTTAACGTATAACGTATAACGTAGAACGTATAACGTACAACGTATAACGTATAACGTACAACGTATAACGTATAACGTATATCCTATAACGCATAACGTATAACGTATAACGTATAACATATAACGTATAACGTATAACGTATAACGTATAACGTATAACGTATAACGTATAACGTGTAACGTATAACGTATAACGTATAACGTATAACGTATAATGTATAACGTATAAGGTATAACGTATAACGTATAACGTATAACGTATAACGTATAACGTATAACGTATAACGTATAACGTATAACGTATAACGTACAATGTTTAACGTATAACGTATAAAGTATAACGTACAACGTATAACGTATAACGTATAACGTACAACGTATAACGTATAACGTATAACGTATAACGTATAACGTATAAGGTATAACGTATAACGTATAACGTATAACGTATAACGTATAACGTATGACGTATAACGTATATCGCATAACGTATAACGCATAACGTATAACGCATAACGTATAACGTATAACGTATAACGTATAACGTATAACGTATAACGTATAACGTATAACGTATAACGTATAACGTATAACGTATAACGTATAACGTATAACGTATAACGTATAACGTACAACGTATAACGTATAACGTATAACGTATAACGTATAACGCATAACGTATAACGTATAACGTATAACGTATAACGTATAACGTATAACGTATAACGTATAACGTATATCCTATAACGCATAACGTATAACGTATAACGTATAACGTATAACGTATAACGTATATCCTATAACGCATAACGTATAACGTATAACGTATAACGCATAACGTATAACGCATAACGTATAACGCATAACGTATAACGCATAACGTATAACGTATAACGTATAACGTATAACGTATAACGTATAACGTATGTCGTATAACGTATAACGTATAACGTATAACGTATAACGTATAACGTATAACGTATAACGTATAACGTATAATGTATAACGTATAACGTATAACGTATAACGTATAACGTATAACGTATAACGTATAACGTATAACGTATAACGTATAACGTATAACGTACAATGTATAACGTATAACGTATAACGTATAACGTATAACGTATATCCTATAACGCATAACGTATAACGTATAACGTATAACGTATAACGTATAACGTATAACGTATAACGTATAACGTATAACGTATAACGTATAACGTATAACGTATAACGTATGACGTATAACGTATATCGCATAACGTATAACGCATAACGTATAACGCATAACGTATAACGTATAACGTATAACGTATAACGTATAACGTATAACGTATAACGTATAACGTATAACGTATAACGTATAACGTATAACGTATAACGTATAACGTATAACGTATAACGTATAACGTACAACGTATAACGTATAACGTATAACGTATAACGTATAACGCATAACGTATAACGTATAACGTATAACGTATAACGTATAACGTATAACGTATAACGTATAGCGTATAACGTATAACGTATAACGTATAACGTATAACGTATAACGTATAACGTATAACGTATATCCTATAACGCATAACGTATAACGTATAACGTATAACGCATAACGTATAACGCATAACGTATAACGCATAACGTATAACGCATAACGTATAACGTATAACGTATAACGTATAACGTATAACGTATAACGTATGTCGTATAACGTATAACGTATAACGTATAACGTATAACGTATAACGTATAACGTATAACGTATAACGTATAATGTATAACGTATAACGTATAACGTATAACGTATAACGTATAACGTATAACGTATAACGTATAACGTATAACGTATAACGTATAACGTATAACGTATAACGTACAATGTATAACGTATAACGTATAACGTATAACGTATAACGTATATCCTATAACGCATAACGTATAACGTATAACGTATAACGTATAACGTATAACGTATAACGTATAACGTATAACGTATAACGTATAACGTATAAAGTATAACGTATAACGTATAACGTATAACGTATAACGTATAACGTATAACGTATAACGTATAACGTATAACGTATAACGCATAACGTATAACGTATAACGTATAACGTATAACGCATAACGTATAACGTATAACGTATAACGTATAACGTATAACGTATAACGTACAACGTTTAACGTATAACGTATAACGTAGAACGTAGAACGTATAACGTATAACGTATAACGTATAACGTATGACGTATAACTTGTAACGTACAACGTTTAACGTATAATGTATAACGTAGAACGTATAACGTACAACGTATAACGTATAACGTACAACGTATAACGTATAACGTATATCCTATAACGCATAACGTATAACCTATAACGTATAACGTATAACGTATAACGTATAACGTATAACGTATAACGTATAACGTATAACGTATAACGTACTACGTATAACGTATAACGTATAACGTATAACGTATAGCGTATAACGTATAACGTATAACGTCTAACGTCCAACGTATAACGTATAACGTATAACGTATAACGTGTAACGTATAACGTATAACGTATAACGTATAACGTACAACGTATAACGTATAACGTATAACGTATAACGTATAACGTATAACGTATAACGTATAACGTATAACGTATAACGTATAACGTATAACGTATAACGTATAACGTATAACGTATAACGCATAGCGTATAACATATAACGTATAACGATTAACGTAAAACGTATGACGTATTACATATTACGTATAACGTATAACGTATAACGTATAACGTATAACGTATAACGTATAACGTATAACGTATAACGTATAACGTACAACGTATAACGTATAACGTATAACGTATAACGCATAACGTATAACGTATAACGTATAACGTATAACGTATAACGTATAACGTACAACGTTTAACGTATAACGTATAACGTATAACGTAGAACGTATAACGTATAACGTATAACGTATAACGTATAACGTATGACGTATAACGTATAACGTACAACGTTTAACGTATAATGTATAACGTAGAACGTATAACGTACAACGTATAACGTATAACGTACAACGTATAACGTGTAACGTATATCCTATAACGCATAACGTATAACGTATAACGTATAACGTATAACGTATAACGTATAACGTATAACGTATAACGTATAACGTATAACGTATAACGTATAACGTATGTCGTATAACGTATAACGTATAACGTATAACGTATAACGTAAAACGTATAACGTATAACGTATAATGTATAACGTATAACGTATAACGTATAACGTATAACGTATAACGTATAACGTATAACGTATAACGTATAACGTATAACGTATAACGTATAACGTATAACGTATAACGTATAACGTATAACGTACAACGTATAACGTATAACGTATAACGTATAACGTATATCCTATAACGCATAACGTATAACGTATAACGTATAACGTATAACGTATAACGTATAACGTATAACGTATAACGTATAACGTATAACGTATAACGTATAACGTATAACGTATAACGTATAACGTATAACGTATAACGTATGTCGTATAACGTATAACGTATAACGTATAACGTATAACGTATAACGTATAACGTATAACGTATAACGTATAACGTATAACGTATAACGTATAACGTATAACGTATAACGTATAACGTATAACGTATAACGTATAACGTACAACGTATAACGTATAACGTATAACGTATAACGCATAACGTATAGCGTATAACGTATAACGTATAACGTATAACGTCCAACGTATAACGTATAACGTATAACGTATAAAGTATAACGTACAACGTATAACGTATAACGTATATCCTATAACGCATAACGTATAACGTATAACGTATAACGTATAACGTATAACGTATAACGTATAAAGTATGACGTATAACGTATAACGTATAACGTATAACGTATAACGTATAACGTATAACGTATAACGTATAACGTATAACGTATAACGTATAACGTATAACGTATAACGTATAACGTATAACGTATAACGTATAACGTATAACGTATAACGTATAACGTATAACGTATAACGTATAGCGTATAACGTATAACGTATAACGATTAACGTAAAACGTATGACGTATTACATATTACGTATAACGTATAACGTATAACGTATAACGTATAACGTATAACGTATAACGTATAACGTATAACGTATAACGTATAACGTATAACGCATAACGTATAACGTATAACGTATAACGTATAACGCATAACGTATAACGTATAACGTATAACGTATAACGTATAACGTATAACGTACAACGTTTAACGTATAACGTATAACGTAGAACGTATAACGTATAACGTATAACGTATAACGTATGACGTATAACTTATAACGTACAACGTTTAACGTATAATGTATAACGTAGAACGTATAACGTACAACGTATAACGTATAACGTATAACGTATAACGTATAACGTATGACGTATAACTTGTAACGTACAACGTTTAACGTATAATGTATAACGTAGAACGTATAACGTACAACGTATAACGTATAACGTACAACGTATAACGTATAACGTATATCCTATAACGCATAACGTATAACGTATAACGTATAACGTATAACGTATAACGTATAACGTATAACGTATAACGTATAACGTATAACGTATAACGTACTACGTATAACGTATAACGTATAACGTATAACGTATAGCGTATAACGTATAACGTATAACGTCTAACGTCCAACGTATAACGTATAACGTATAACGTATAACGTGTAACGTATAACGTATAACGTATAACGTATAACGTACAACGTATAACGTATAACGTATAACGTATAACGTATAACGTATAACGTATAACGTATAACGTATAACGTATAACGTATAACGTATAACGTATAACGTATAACGTATAACGCATAGCGTATAACATATAACGTATAACGATTAACGTAAAACGTATGACGTATTACATATTACGTATAACGTATAACGTATAACGTATAACGTATAACGTATAACGTATAACGTATAACGTATAACGTATAACGTATAACGTACAACGTATAACGTATAACGTATAACGTATAACGCATAACGTATAACGTATAACGTATAACGTATAACGTATAACGTATAACGTACAACGTTTAACGTATAACGTATAACGCATAACGTAGAACGTATAACGTATAACGTATAACGTATAACGTATAACGTATGACGTATAACGTATAACGTACAACGTTTAACGTATAATGTATAACGTAGAACGTATAACGTACAACGTATAACGTATAACGTACAACGTATAACGTGTAACGTATAACGTATAACGTATAACGTATAACGTATAACGTATAATGTATAACGTATAACGTATAACGTATAACGTATAACGTATAACGTATAACGTATAACGTATAACGTATAACGTATAACGTATATCCTATAACGCATAACGTATAACGTATAACGTATAACGTATAACGTATAACGCATAACGTATAACGCATAACGTATAACGCATAACGTATAACGTATAACGTATAACGTATAACGTATAACGTATAACGTATAACGTATAACGTATAACGTATAACGTATAACGTGTAACGTATAACGTATAACGTATAACGTATAACGTATAACGTATAATGTATAACGTATAACGTATAACGTATAACGTATAACGTATAACGTATAACGTATAACGTATAACGTATAACGTATAACTTATATCCTATAACGCATAACGTATAACGTATAACGTATAACGTATAACGTATAACGCATAACGTATAACGCATAACGTATAACGCATAACGTATAACGTATAACGTATAACGTATAACGTATAACGTATAACGTATAACGTATAACGTATAACGTATAACGTATAACGTATAACGTATAACGTATAACGTATAACGTATAACGTATAACGCATAGCGTATAACATATAACGTATAACGATTAACGTAAAACGTATGACGTATTACATATTACGTATAACGTATAACGTATAACGTATAACGTATAACGTATAACGTATAACGTATAACGTATAACGTATAACGTATAACGTACAACGTATAACGTATAACGTATAACGTATAACGCATAACGTATAACGTATAACGTATAACGTATAACGTATAACGTATAACGTACAACGTTTAACGTATAACGTATAACGCATAACGTATAACGTATAACGTATAACGTATAACGTATAACGTATAACGTATAACGTATAACGTATAACGTACAACGTATAACGTATAACGTATAACGTATAACGTATAACGTATAACGTATAACGTATAACGTATGTCGTATAACGTATAACGTATAACGTATAACGTATAACGTATAACGTATAACGTATAATGTATAACGTATAACGTATAACGTATAACGTATAACGTATAACGTATAACGTATAACGTATAACGTATAACGTATATCCTATAACGCATAACGTATAACGTATAACGTATAACGTATAACGTATAACGCATAACGTATAACGCATAACGTATAACGCATAACGTATAACGTATAACGTATAACGTATAACGTATAACGTATAACGTATAACGTATAACGTATAACGTATAACGTATAACGTATAACGTATAACGTATAACGTATAACGTATAACGTATAACGTATAACGTATAACGTATAACGTATAACGTATAACGTATAACGTATAGCGTATAACGTATAGCGTATAACGTATAACGTATAACGTATAACGTATAACTGTATAACGTATAACGTATAACGTATAACGTATAACGTATAACGTATAACGTATAACGTATAACGTATAACGTATAACGTATAACGTATAACGTATAACGTATAACGTATAACGTATAACGTATAACGTATAACGTATAACGTATGTCGTATAACGTATAAAGTATAGCGTATAACGTATAACGTATAACGTATAACGTATAACGTATAACGTATAATGTATAACGTATAACGTATAACGTATAACGTATAACGTACAACGTATAACGTATAACGTATAACGTATAACGTATATCCTATAACGCATAACGTATAACGTATAACGTATAACGTATAACGTATAACGTATAACGTATAACGTATAACGTATAACGTATAACGTATAACGTATAACGTATAACGTATAACGTATAACGTATAACGTATAATGTATAACGTATAACGTGTAACGTATAACGTATAACGTATAACGTATAACGTATAACGTATAGCGTATAACGTATAACGTATAACGATTAACGTAAAACGTATGACGTATTACATATTACGTATAACGTATAACGTATAACGTATAACGCATAACGTATATCCTATAACGCATAACGTATAACGTATAACGTATAACGTATAACGTATAACGTATAGCGTATAACGTATAACGTATAACGATTAACGTAAAACGTATGACGTATTACATATTACGTATAACGTATAACGTATAACGTATAACGCATAACGTATATCCTATAACGCATAACGTATAACGTATAACGTATAACGTATAACGTATAACGTATAACGTATAACGTATAACGTATAACGTATAACGTATAACGTATAACGTATAACGTATAACGTATAACGTATAACGTATAACGTATAACGTATAACGTATAACGTATAACGTCCAACGTATAACGTATAACGTATAATGTATAACGTATAACGTACAACGTATAACGTATAACGTATATCCTATAACGCATAACGTATAACGTATAACGTATAACGTATAACGTATAACGTATAACGTATAACGTATAACGTATAACGTATAACGTATAACGTATAACGTATAACGTATGTCGTATAACGTATAACGTATAACGTATAACGTATAACGTATAACGTATAACGTATAATGTATAACGTATAACGTATAACGTATAACGTATAACGTATAACGTATAACGTATAACGTATAACGTATAACGTATATCCTATAACGCATAACGTATAACGTATAACGTATAACGCATAACGTATAACGCATAACGTATAACGCATAACGTATAACGCATAACGTATAACGCATAACGTATAACGTATAACGTATAACGTATAACGTATAACGTATAACGTATAACGTATAACGTATAACGTATAACGTATAACGTATAACGTATAACGTATAACGTATAACGTATAACGTATAACGTATAACGTATAACGTATAACGTATAACGTATAACGTATAACGTATAACGTATAATGTATGTCGTATAACGTATAACGTATAACGTATAACGTATAACGTATAACGTATAACGTATAACGTATAACGTATAACGTATAACGTATAACGTATATCCTATAACGTATAACGTATAACGTATAACGTATAACGTAGAACGTATAACGTACAACGTATAACGTATAGCGTACAACGTATATCCTATAACCTATATCCTATAACGCATAACGTATAACGTATGACGTATAACGTATAACGTATAACGTATAACGTATAACGTATGTCGTATAACGTATATCCTATAACGCATAACGTATGTCCTATAACGCATAACGTATGGCGTATAACGCATAACGTATACCGTATAACGTATAACGTATAACGTATAACGTATAACGTATATCGCATGACGTATAACGTATAACGTATAACGTAGAACGTATAACGTACAACGTATAACGTATAGCGTACAACGTATATCCTATAACCTATATCCTATAACGCATAACGTATAACGTATGACGTATAACGTATAACGTATAACGTATAACGTATAACGTATAACGTATAACGTATAACGTATAACGTATAACGTATGTCGTATAACGTATAACGTATAACGTATAACGTATATCCTATAACGCATAACGTATGTCCTATAACGCATAACGTATAGCGTATAACGCATAACGTATACCGTATAACGTATAACGTATAACGTGTAACGTATAACGCATAACGTATAACGTATAACGTATAACGTATAACGTACAACGTATAACGTATAACGTATAACGTATAACGTATATCCTATAACGTATAACGTATAACGTATAACGTATAACGTAGAACGTATAACGTACAACGTATAACGTATAGCGTACAACGTATATCCTATAACCTATATCCTATAACGCATAACGTATAACGTATGACGTATAACGTATAACGTATAACGTATAACGTATAACGTATAACGTATAACGTATAACGTATGTCGTATAACGTATAACGTATAACGTATAACGTATATCCTATAACGCATAACGTATGTCCTATAACGCATAACGTATAGCGTATAACGCATAACGTATACCGTATAACGTATAACGTATAACGTATGACGTATAACGTATAACGTACAATGTATATCCTATAACCTATATCCTATAACGCATAACGTATGTCCTATAACACATAACGTATAGCGTATAACGCATAACGTATACCGTATAACGTATAACGTATAACGTGTAACGTATAACGCATAACGTATAACGTATAACGTATAACGTATAACGTATAACGTATAACGTATAACGTATAACGTATAACGTATATCCTATAACGTATAACGTATAACGTATAACGTATAACGTAGAACATATAACGTACAACGTATAACGTATAGCGTACAACGTATATCCTATAACCTATATCCTATAACGCATAACGTATAACGTATGACGTATAACGTATAACGTATAACGTATAACGTGTAACGTATAACGCATAACGTATAACGTATAACGTATAACGTATAACGTATAACGTATAACGTATAACGTATAACGTATAACGTATATCCTATAACGTATAACGTATAACGTATAACGTATAACGTAGAACATATAACGTACAACGTATAACGTATAGCGTACAACGTATATCCTATAACCTATATCCTATAACGCATAACGTATAACGTATGACGTATAACGTATAACGTATAACGTACAACGTATAACGTATAACGTATAACGTATGTCGTATAACGTATAACGTATAACGTATAACGTATATCCTATAACGCATAACGTTTGTCCTATAACGCATAACGTATAGCGTATAACGCATAACGTATACCGTATAACGTATAACGTATAACGTGTAACGTATAACGCATAACGTATAACGTATAACGTATAACGTATAACGTATAACGTATGTCGTATAACGTATAACGTATAACGTATAACGTATAACGAATAACGTATAACGTATAACATATAACGTATAACGTATAACGATTAACGTAAAACGTATGACGTATTACATATTACGTATAACGTATAACGTATAACGTATAACGTATAACGTATAACGTATGACGTATAACGTATAACGTACAACGTTTAACGTATAACGTATAACGTATAACGTATAGCGTATAACGTATAATGTATAACGTATAACGTATAACGTATAACGTATAACGTATAACGTATAACGTATATCCTATAACGCATAACGTATAACGTATAACGTATAACGTATAACGTATAACGTATAACGTATAACGTATAACGTATAACGTATAACGTATAACGTATAACGTATAACGTATAACGTATAACGTATAACGTATAACGTATAACGTATAACGTATAACGTATAACGTATAACGTATAACGTATAACGTATAACGTATAGCGTGTAACGTATAACGTATAACGATTAACGTAAAACGTATGACGTATTACATATTACGTATAACGTATAACGTATAACGTATAACGTATAACGTACAACGTTTAACGTATAATGTATAACGTATAACGTATAATGTATAACGTATAACGTACAAAGTATAACGTATAACGTATATCCTATAACACATAACGTATAATGTATAACGTATAATATAACGTATAACGTATAACGTATAACGTATAACGTATAACGTATAACGTATAACGTATAACGTATAACGTATAACGTATAACGTATAACGTACAACGTATAACGTATAACGTATAACGTATAACGTATAACGTATAGCGTATAACGTATAACGTATAACGTATAACGTCCAACGTATAACGTATAACGTATAGCGTATAACGTATAACGTACAACGTATAACGTATGACGTATATCCTACAACGCATAACGTATAACGTATAACGTATAACGTATAACGTATAACGTATAACGTATAACGTATAACGTATAACGTATATCGTATAACGTATAACGTATAACGTATAACGTATAACGTATAACGTATAACGTATAACGTACAACGTATAACGTATAACTTATATCCTATAACGCATAACGTATAACGTATAACGTATAACGTATAACGTATAACGTATAACGTATAACGTATAACGTATAACGTATAGCGTATAACGTATAACGTATAACGTATAACGTATAACGTATAACGTATAACGTATAACGTATAACGTATAACGTATAACGATTAACGTAAAACGTATGACGTATTACATATTACGTATATCGTATAACGTATAACGTATAACGTATAACGTATAACGTATAACGTATAACGTATAACGTATAACGTATAACGTATAACGTATAACGTATAACGCATAACGTATAACGTATAACGTATAACGTATAACGTATAACGTATAACGTATAACGTACAACGTTTAACGTATAACGTATAACGTAGAACGTATAACGTATAACGTATAACGTATAACGCATAACGTATAACGTATAACGTATAACGTATAACGTATAACGTACAACGTTCAACGTACAACGTATAATGTATAACGTATAACGTATAACGTATAACGTATAAGGTATAACGTATAACGTATAACGTATAACGTATAACGTATAACGTATAACGTATAACGTATAACGTATAACGTACAACGTTTAACGTATAACGTATAACGTAGAACGTATAACGTATAACGTATAACGTATAACGGATGACGTATAACGTATAACGTACAGCGTATAACGTATAACGTATAACGTAGAACGTATAACGTACAACGTATAACGTATAACGTACAACGTATAACGTATAACGTATATCCTATAACGCATAACGTATAACGTATAACGTATAACGTATAACGTATAACGTATAACGTATAACGTATAACGTATAACGTATAACGTATAACGTATAACGTATAACGTATGTCGTATATAGTATAACGTATAACGTATAACGTATAACGTATAACGTATAACGTATAACGTATAACGTATAACGTATAACGTATAACGTATAACGTATAACGTATAACGTATAACGTATAACGTATAACGTATAACGTATAACGTATGTCGTATATAGTATAACGTATAACGTATAACGTATAACGTATAACGTATAACGTATAATGTATAACGTATAACGTATAACGTATAACGTATAACGTATAACGTATAACGTATAACGTATAACGTATAACGTATAACGTATAATGTATAACGTATAACGTATAACGAATAACATATAACGTATAACGTATAACGTATAACGTATAACGTATAACGTATAACGTATAACGTATAACGTATAACGTATAACGTATAACGTATAACGTACAACGTCTAACGTATAACGTATAACGTATAACGCATAACGTATAACGTATAACGTATAACGTATAACGTATAACGTATAACGTACAACGTTTAACGTATAACGTATAACGTAGAACGTATAACGTATAACGTATAACGTATAACGCATAACGTATAACGTATAACGTATAACGTATAACGTATAACGTATAACGTATAACGTATAACGTACAACGTTTAACGTATAACGTATAACGTAGAACGTATAACGTATAACGTATAACGTATAACGGATGACGTATAACGTATAACGTACAACGTTTAACGTATAACGTATAACGTAGAACGTATAACGTAGAACGTATAACGTATAACGTCCAACGTATAACGTATAACGTATATCCTATAACCCATAACGTATAACGTATAACGTATAACGTATAACGTATAACGTATAACGTATAACGTATAACGTATAACGTATAACGTATAACGTATAACGTATAACGTATAACGTATAACGTATGTCGTATATAGTATAACGTATAACGTATAACGTATAACGTATAACGTATAACGTATAATGTATAACGTATAACGTATAACGTATAACGTATAACGTATAACGTATAACGTATCACGTATAACGTATAACGTATAACGTATAATGTATAACGTATAACGTATAACGTATAACGTATAACGTATATCGCATGACGTATAACGCATAACGCATAACGTATAACGTACAACGTATAACGTATGAGGTATATCCTATAACGCATAACGTATAACGTATAACGTATAATGTATAACGTATAACGTATAACGTATAACGTATAACGTATAACGTATAACGTATAACGTATAACGCATAACGTATAACGTATAACGTATAACGTATAACGTATAACGTATAACGTACAACGTTTAACGTATAACGTATAACGTAGAACGTATAACGTATAACGTATAACGTATAACGGATGACGTATAACGTATAACGTACAACGTATAACGTATAACGTATAACGTAGAACGTATAACGTACAACGTATAACGTATAACGTACAACGTATAACGTATAACGTATAACGTATAACGTATGTCGTATAACGTATAACGTATAACGTATAACGTATAACGTATAACGTATAACGTATAACGTATAACGTATAACGTATAACGTATAAGGTATAACGTATAACTTATAACGTATAACGTATAACGTATAATGTATAACGTATAACGTATAACGTATAACGTATAACGTATAACGTATATCGCATGACGTATAACGCATAACGTATAACGTATAACGTATAACGTATAACGAATAACGTATATCGTATAACGTATAACGTATAACGTATAACGTATAACGTATAACGTATAACGTATAACGTATAACGTATAACGTATAACGCATAACGTATAACGTATAACGTATAACGTATAACGTATAACGTATAACGTACAACGTTTAACGTATAACGTATAACGTAGAACGTATAACGTATAACGTATAACGTATAACGCATAACGTATAACGTATAACGTATAACGTATAACGTATAACGTATAATGTATAACGTATAACGTATAACGAATAACGTATAACGTATAACGTATAACGTATTACGTATAACGTATAACGTATAACGTATAACGTATAACGTATAACGTATAACGTATAACGTATAACGTATAGCGTATAACGTATAACGTATAACGATTAACGTAAAACGTATGACGTATTACATATTACGTATATCGTATAACGTATAACGTATAACGTATAACGTATAACGTATAACGTATAACGTATAACGTATAACGTATAACGTATAACGTATAACGTATAACGCATAACGTATAACGTATAACGTATAACGTATAACGTATAACGTATAACGTATAACGTATAACGTACAACGTTTAACGTATAACGTATAACGTAGAACGTATAACGTATAACGTATAACGTATAACGCATAACGTATAACGTATAACGTATAACGTATAACGTATAACGTACAACGTTCAACGTACAACGTATAATGTATAACGTATAACGTATAACGTATAACGTATAAGGTATAACGTATAACGTATAACGTATAACGTAAAACGTATAACGTATAACGTATAACGTATAACGTATAACGTACAACGTTTAACGTATAACGTATAACGTAGAACGTATAACGTATAACGTATAACGTATAACGGATGACGTATAACGTATAACGTACAGCGTATAACGTATAACGTATAACGTAGAACGTATAACGTACAACGTATAACGTATAACGTACAACGTATAACGTATAACGTATATCCTATAACGCATAACGTATAACGTATAACGTATAACGTATAACGTATAACGTATAACGTATAACGTATAACGTATAACGTATAACGTATAACGTATAACGTATGTCGTATATAGTATAACGTATAACGTATAACGTATAACGTATAACGTATAACGTATAACGTATAACGTATAACGTATAACGTATAACGTATAACGTATAACGTATAACGTATAACGTATAACGTATAACGTATAACGTATGTCGTATATAGTATAACGTATAACGTATAACGTATAACGTATAACGTATAACGTATAACGTATAATGTATAACGTAAAACGTATAACGTATAACGTATAACGTATAACGTATAACGTATAACGTATAACGTATAACGTATAACGTATAATGTATAACGTATAACGTATAACGTATAACGTATAACGTATAACGTATAACGTATAACGTATAACGTATAACGTATAACGTATAACGTACAACGTCTAACGTATAACGTATAACGTATAACGTATAACGTACAACGTATAACGTATAACGTATAACGTATAACGTATAACGTATAACGTATAACGTATAACGTATAACGTATAACGTATAACGTATAGCGTATAACGTATAACGTATAACGATTAACGTAAAACGTATGACGTATTACATATTACGTATATCGTATAACGTATAACGTATAACGTATAACGTATAACGTATAACGTATAACGTATAACGTATAACGTATAACGTATAACGCATAACGTATAACGTATAACGTATAACGTATAACGTATAACGTATAACGTACAACGTTTAACGTATAACGTATAACGTAGAACGTATAACGTATAACGTATAACGTATAACGCATAACGTATAACGTATAACGTATAACGTATAACGTATAACGTATAACGTATAACGTACAACGTTTAACGTATAACGTATAACGTATAACGTATAACGTATAACGCATAACGTATATCCTATAACGCATAACGTATAACGTATAACGTATAACGTATAACGTATAACGTATAACGTATAACGTATAACGTATAACGTATAACGTATAACGTATAACGTATAACGTATAACGTATAACGTATAACGTATAACGTATAACGTATAACGTATGTCGTATAACGTATAACGTATAACGTATAACGTATAACGTATAACGTATAACGTATAACGTATAATGTATAACGTATAACGTATAACGTATAACGTATAACGTATAACGTATAACGTATAATATAACGTATAACGTATAACGTATAACGTATAACGTATAACGTAAAACGTATAACGTATAACGTATAACGTATAACGTATATCGTACAGCGTATAACGTATAACGTATAACGTATAACGTCCAACGTATAACGTATAACGTATAATGTATAACGTATAACGTACAACGTATAACGTATAACGTATATCCTATAACGCATAACGTATAACGTATAACGTATAACGTATAACGTATAACGTATAACGTATAACGTATAACGTATAACGTATAACGTTTAACGTATAACGTATAACGTATAACGTATGTCGTATAACGTATAACGTATAACGTATAACGTATAACGTATAACGTATAACGTATAATGTATAACGTATAACGTATAACGTATAACGTATAACGTATAACGTATAACGTATAACGTATAACGTATAACGTATATCCTATAACGCATAACGTATAACGTATAACGTATAACGCATAACGTATAACGCATAACGTATAACGCATAACGTATAACGCATAACGTATAACGCATAACGTATAACGTATAACGTATAACGTATAACGTATAACGTATAACGTATAACGTATAACGTATAACGTATAACGTATAACGTATAACGTATAACGTATAACGTATAACGTATAACGTATAACGTATAACGTATAACGTATAACGTATAACGTATAACGTATAACGTATAACGTATAATGTATGTCGTATAACGTATAACGTATAACGTATAACGTATAACGTATAACGTATAACGTATAACGTATAACGTATAACGTATAACGTATAACGTATATCCTATAACGTATAACGTATAACGTATAACGTATAACGTAGAACGTATAACGTACAACGTATAACGTATAGCGTACAACGTATATCCTATAACCTATATCCTATAACGCATAACGTATAACGTATGACGTATAACGTATAACGTATAACGTATAACGTATAACGTATGTCGTATAACGTATATCCTATAACGCATAACGTATGTCCTATAACGCATAACGTATGGCGTATAACGCATAACGTATACCGTATAACGTATAACGTATAACGTATAACGTATAACGTATATCGCATGACGTATATCGTATAACGTATAACGTAGAACGTATAACGTACAACGTATAACGTATAGCGTACAACGTATATCCTATAACCTATATCCTATAACGCATAACGTATAACGTATGACGTATAACGTATAACGTATAACGTATAACGTATAACGTATAACGTATAACGTATAACGTATAACGTATAACGTATAACGTATGTCGTATAACGTATAACGTATAACGTATAACGTATATCCTATAACGCATAACGTATGTCCTATAACGCATAACGTATAGCGTATAACGCATAACGTATACCGTATAACGTATAACGTATAACGTGTAACGTATAACGCATAACGTATAACGTATAACGTATAACGTATAACGTATAACGTATAACGTATAACGTATAACGTATAACGTATATCCTATAACGTATAACGTATAACGTATAACGTATAACGTAGAACGTATAACGTACAACGTATAACGTATAGCGTACAACGTATATCCTATAACCTATATCCTATAACGCATAACGTATAACGTATGACGTATAACGTATAACGTATAACGTATAACGTATAACGTATAACGTATAACGTATAACGTATGTCGTATAACGTATAACGTATAACGTATAACGTATATCCTATAACGCATAACGTATGTCCTATAACGCATAACGTATAGCGTATAAAGTATAACGTATATCGCATGACGTATATCGTATAACGTATAACGTAGAACGTATAACGTACAACGTATAACGTATAGCGTACAACGTATATCCTATAACCTATATCCTATAACGCATAACGTATAACGTATAACGTATAACGTATGTCGTATAACGTATAACGTATAACGTATAACGTATATCCTATAACGCATAACGTATGTCCTATAACGCATAACGTATAGCGTATAACGCATAACGTATACCGTATAACGTATAACGTATAACGTGTAACGTATAACGCATAACGTATAACGTATAACGTATAACGTATAACGTATAACGTATAACGTATAACGTATAACGTATAACGTATATCCTATAACGTATAACGTATAACGTATAACGTATAACGTAGAACGTATAACGTACAACGTATAACGTATAGCGTACAACGTATATCCTATAACCTATATCCTATAACGCATAACGTATAACGTATGACGTATAACGTATAACGTATAACGTATAACGTATAACGTATAACGTATAACGTATAACGTATGTCGTATGACGTATAACGTATAACGTATAACGTATATCCTATAACGCATAACGTATGTCCTATAACGCATAACGTATAGCGTATAACGCATAACGTATACCGTATAACGTATAACGTATAACGTGTAACGTATAACGCATAACGTATAACGTATAACGTATAACGTATAACGTATAACGTATGTCGTATAACGTATAACGTATAACGTATAACGTATAACGTATAACGTATAACGTATAACATATAACGTATAACGTATAACGATTAACGTAAAACGTATGACGTATTACATATTACGTATAACGTATAACGTATAACGTATAACGTATAACGTATAACGTATGACGTATAACGTATAACGTACAACGTATATCCTATAACCTATATCCTATAACGCATAACGTATGTCCTATAACACATAACGTATAGCGTATAACGCATAACGTATACCGTATAACGTATAACGTATAACGTGTAACGTATAACGCATAACGTATAACGTATAACGTATAACGTATAACGTATAACGTATAACGTATAACGTATAACGTATAACGTATAACGTATATCCTATAACGTATAACGTATAACGTATAACGTATAACGTAGAACATATAACGTACAACGTATAACGTATAGCGTACAACGTATATCCTATAACCTATATCCTATAACGCATAACGTATAACGTATGACGTATAACGTATAACGTATAACGTATAACGTATAACGTATAACGTATAACGTATGTCGTATAACGTATAACGTATAACGTATAACGTATATCCTATAACGCATAACGTATGTCCTATAACGCATAACGTATAGCGTATAACGCATAACGTATACCGTATAACGTATAACGTATAACGTGTAACGTATAACGCATAACGTATAACGTATAACGTATAACGTATAACGTATAACGTATGTCGTATAACGTATAACGTATAACGTATAACGTATAACGAATAACGTATAACGTATAACATATAACGTATAACGTATAACGATTAACGTAAAACGTATGACGTATTACATATTACGTATAACGTATAACGTATAACGTATAACGTATAACGTATAACGTATGACGTATAACGTATAACGTACAACGTTTAACGTATAACGTATAACGTATAACGTATAGCGTATAACGTATAATGTATAACGTATAACGTATAACGTATCACGTATAACGTATAACGTATAACGTATATCCTATAACGCATAACGTATAACGTATAACGTATAACGTATAACGTATAACGTATAACGTATAACGTATAACGTATAACGTATAACGTATAACGTATAACGTATAACGTATAACGTATAACGTATAACGTATAACGTATAACGTATAACGTATAACGTATAACGTATAACGTATAACGTATAGCGTGTAACGTATAACGTATAACGATTAACGTAAAACGTATGACGTATTACATATTACGTATAACGTATAACGTATAACGTATAACGTATAACGTACAACGTTTAACGTATAATGTATAACGTATAACGTATAATGTATAACGTATAACGTACAAAGTATAACGTATAACGTATATCCTATAACACATAACGTATAATGTATAACGTATAATATAACGTATAACGTATAACGTATAACGTATAACGTATAACGTATAACGTATAACGTATAACGTATAACGTATAACGTATAACGTATAACGTATAACGTATAACGTATAACGTATAACGTATAACGTATAACGTACAACGTATAACGTATAACGTATAACGTATAACGTATAACGTATAGCGTATAACGTATAACGTATAACGTATAACGTCCAACGTATAACGTATAACGTATAGCGTATAACGTATAACGTACAACGTATAACGTATGACGTATATCCTACAACGCATAACGTATAACGTATAACGTATAACGTATAACGTATAACGTATAACGTATAACGTATAACGTATAACGTATATCGTATAACGTATAACGTATAACGTATAACGTATAACGTATAACGTATAACGTACAACGTATAACGTATAACTTATATCCTATAACGCATAACGTATAACGTATAACGTATAACGTATAACGTATAACGTATAACGTATAACGTATAACGTATAACGTATAACGTATAACGTATAACGTATAACGTATAACGTATAACGTATAACGTATAACGTATAACGTATAACGTATAACGTATAACGTATAACGTATAACGTATAACGTATAACGTATAACGTATAACGTATAACGTATAACGTATAACGTATAAAGTATAACGTATAGCGTGTAACGTATAACGTATAACGATTAACGTAAAACGTATGACGTATTACATATTACGTATAACGTATAACGTATAACGTATAACGTATAACGTATAACGTATAACGTATAACGTATAACGTATAACGTATAACGTATAGCGTGTAACGTATAACGTATGACGATTAACGTAAAACGTATGACGTATTACATATTACGTATAAAGTATAACGTATAACGTATAACGTATAACGTATAACGTATAACGTATAACGTATAACGTATAACGTATAACGTATAACGCATAACGTATAACGTATAACGTATAACGTATAACGTATAACGTATAACGTATAACGTACAACGTTTAACGTATAACGTATAACGAAGAACGTATAACGTATAACGTATAACGTATAACGTATGACGTATAACGTATAACGTATAACGTATAACGTATAACGCATAACGTATAACGTATAACGTATAACGTATAACGTATAACGTATAACGTACAACGTTTAACGTATAACGTATAACGTAGAACGTATAACGTATAACGTATAACGTACAACGTATGACGTATAACGTATAACGTACAACGTTTAACGTATAACGTATAACGTAGAACGTATAACGTATAACGTATAACGTATAACGTATGACGTATAACGTATAACGTATAACGTATAACGTAGAACGTATAACGTATAACGTATAACGAATAACGTATAACGTATAACGTATAACGTACAACGTTTAACGTATAACGTATAACGTAGAACGTATAACGTATAACGTATAACGTATAACGTATGACGTATAACCTATAACGTACAACATTTAACGTATAACGTATAACGTATAACGTATAACGTATAACGTATATCGTACAACGTTCAACGTATAACGTATAATGTATAACGTATAACGTATAACGTATAACGTATATGGTATAAGGTATAACGTATAACGTATAACGTATAACGTATAACGTATAACGTATAACGTATAACGTATAACGTATAACGTACAACGTTTAACGTATAACGTATAACGTATAACGTATAATGTATAACGTATAACGTACAACGTATAACGTATAACGTATATCCTATAACACATAACGTATAATGTATAACGTATAATATAACGTATAACGTATAACGTATAACGTATAGCGTATAACGTATAACGTATAACGTAAAACGTCCAACGTATAACGTATAACGTATAATGTATAACGTATAACGTACAACGTATAACGTATAACGTATATCCTATAACGCATAACGTATAACGTATAACGTATAACGTATAACGTATAACGTATAACGTATAACGTATAACGTATAACGTATATCGTATAACGTATAACGTATAACGTATAACGTATAACGTATGTCGTATAACGTATAACGTATAACGTATAACGTATAACTTATAACGTATAACGTATAACGTATAACGTATAACGTATAACAATTAACGTAAAACGTATGACGTATTACATATTACGTATAACGTATAACGTATAACGTATAACGTATAACGTATAACGTATGACGTATAACGTATAACGTACAACGTTTAACGTATAACGTATAACGTATAACGTATAGCGTATAACGTATAATGTATAACGTATAACGTATAACGTATAACGTATAACGTATAACGTATAACGTATAACGTATAACGTATAACGTATAACGTATAACGTATGACGTATAACGTATAACGTACAACGTTTAACGTATAGCGTATAACGTATAACGTACAACGTATAACGTATAACGTATATCCTATAACGCATAACGTATAACGTATAACGTATAACGTATAACGTATAACGTATAACGTATAACGTATAACGTATAACGTATATCGTATAACGTATAACGTATAACGTATAATGTATAACGTATAACGTATAACGTACAACGTATAACGTATAACGTATAACGTATAACGTATAACGTATAACGTATAACGTATAACGTATAACGTATAACGTATAACGTATAACGTATAACGTATAACGTATAACGTATAACGTATAACGTATAACGAATAACGTATAACGTATAACGTATAACGTATAACGTATAACGTATAACGTATAACGTATAACGTATAACGTATAACGTATAACGTATAACGTATAACGTATAACGTATAACGTATAGCGTATAACGTATAACGTATAACGATTAACGTAAAACGTATGACGTATTACATATTACGTATATCGTATAACGTATAACGTATAACGTATAACGTATAACGTATAACGTATAACGTATAACGTATAACGTATAACGTATAACGTATAACGTATAACGCATAACGTATAACGTATAACGTATAACGTATAACGTATAACGTATAACGTATAACGTACAACGTTTAACGTATAACGTATAACGTAGAACGTATAACGTATAACGTATAACGTATAACGCATAACGTATAACGTATAACGTATAACGTATAACGTATAACGTACAACGTTCAACGTACAACGTATAATGTATAACGTATAACGTATAACGTATAACGTATAAGGTATAACGTATAACGTATAACGTACAGCGTATAACGTATAACGTATAACGTAGAACGTATAACGTACAACGTATAACGTATAACGTACAACGTATAACGTATAACGTATATCCTATAACGCATAACGTATAACGTATAACGTATAACGTATAACGTATAACGTATAACGTATAACGTATAACGTATAACGTATAACGTATAACGTATAACGTATAACGTATGTCGTATATAGTATAACGTATAGCGTATAACGTATAACGTATAACGATTAACGTAAAACGTATGACGTATTACATATTACGTATATCGTATAACGTATAACGTATAACGTATAACGTATAACGTATAACGTATAACGTATAACGTATAACGTATAACGTATAACGTATAACGTATAACGTATAACGTATAACGTATAACGCATAACGTATAACGTATAACGTATAACGTATAACGTATAACGTATAACGTATAACGTACAACGTTTAACGTATAACGTATAACGTAGAACGTATAATGTATAACGTATAACGTATAACGCATAACGTATAACGTATAACGTATAACGTATAACGTATAACGTACAACGTTCAACGTACAACGTATAATGTATAACGTATAACGTATAACGTATAACGTATAAGGTATAACGTATAACGTATAACGTATAACGTATAACGTATAACGTATAACGTATAACGTATAACGTATAACGTACAACGTTTAACGTATAACGTATAACGTAGAACGTATAACGTATAACGTATAACGTATAACGGATGACGTATAACGTATAACGTACAGCGTATAACGTATAACGTATAACGTAGAACGTATAACGTACAACGTATAACGTATAACGTACAACGTATAACGTATAACGTATATCCTATAACGCATAACGTATAACGTATAACGTATAACGTATAACGTATAACGTATAACGTATAACGTATAACGTATAACGTATAACGTATAACGTATAACGTATGTCGTATATAGTATAACGTATAACGTATAACGTATAACGTATAACGTATAACGTATAACGTATAACGTATAACGTATAACGTATAACGTATAACGTATAACGTATAACGTATAACGTATAACGTATAACGTATGTCGTATATAGTATAACGTATAACGTATAACGTATAACGTATAACGTATAACGTATAATGTATAACGTATAACGTATAACGTATAACGTATAACGTATAACGTATAACGTATAACGTATAACGTATAACGTATAACGTATAATGTATAACGTATAACGTATAACGAATAACATATAACGTATAACGTATAACGTATAACGTATAACGTATAACGTATAACGTATAACGTATAACGTATAACGTATAACGTATAACGTATAACGTACAACGTCTAACGTATAACGTATAACGTATAACGTATAACGTACAACGTATAACGTATAACGTATAACGTATAACGTATAACGTATAACGTATAACGTATAACGTATAACGTATAACGTATAGCGTATAACGTATAACGTATAACGATTAACGTAAAACGTATGACGTATTACATATTACGTATATCGTATAACGTATAACGTATAACGTATAACGTATAACGTATAACGCATAACGTATAACGTATAACGTATAACGTATAACGTATAACGCATAACGTATAACGTATAACGTATAACGTATAACGTATAACGTATAACGTACAACGTTTAACGTATAACGTATAACGTAGAACGTATAACGTATAACGTATAACGTATAACGCATAACGTATAACGTATAACGTATAACGTATAACGTATAACGTATAACGTATAACGTACAACGTTTAACGTATAACGTATAACGTAGAACGTATAACGTATAACGTATAACGTATAACGGATGACGTATAACGTATAACGTACAACGTTTAACGTATAACGTATAACGTAGAACGTATAACGTACAACGTATAACGTATAACGTCCAACGTATAACGTATAACGTATATCCTATAACCCATAACGTATAACGTATAACGTATAACGTATAACGTATAACGTATAACGTATAACGTATAACGTATAACGTATAACGTATAACGCATAACGTATAACGTATAACGTATAACGTATAACGTATGTCGTATATAGTATAACGTATAACGTATAACGTATAACGTATAACGTATAACGTATAATGTATAACGTATAACGTATAACGTATAACGTATAACGTATAACGTATAACGTATAACGTATAACGTATAACGTATAACGTATAATGTATAACGTATAACGTATAACGTATAACGTATAACGTATATCGCATGACGTATAACGCATAACGCATAACGTATAACGTACAACGTATAACGTATGAGGTATATCCTATAACGCATAACGTATAACGTATAACGTATAATGTATAACGTATAACGTATAACGTATAACGTATAACGTATAACGTATAACGTATAACGTATAACGCATAACGTATAACGTATAACGTATAACGTATAACGTATAACGTATAACGTACAACGTTTAACGTATAACGTATAACGTAGAACGTATAACGTATAACGTATAACGTATAACGGATGACGTATAACGTATAACGTACAACGTATAACGTATAACGTATAACGTAGAACGTATAACGTACAACGTATAACGTATAACGTACAACGTATAACGTATAACGTATAACGTATAACGTATGTCGTATAACGTATAACGTATAACGTATAACGTATAACGTATAACGTATAACGTATAACGTATAACGTATAACGTATAACGTATAAGGTATAACGTATAACTTATAACGTATAACGTATAACGTATAATGTATAACGTATAACGTATAACGTATAACGTATAACGTATAACGTATATCGCATGACGTATAACGCATAACGTATAACGTATAACGTATAACGTATAACGAATAACGTATAACGTATATCGCATGACGTATAACATATAACGTATAACGTATAACGTATAACGTATAACGTATAACGTATAACGTATAACGTATAACGTATAACGTATAACGTATAACGTATAACGTACAACGTCTAACGTATAACGTATAACGTATAACGTATAACGTACAACGTATAACGTATAACGTATAACGTATAACGTATAACGTATAACGTATAACGTATAACGTATAACGTATAACGTATAACGTATAGCGTATAACGTATAACGTATAACGATTAACGTAAAACGTATGACGTATTACATATTACGTATATCGTATAACGTATAACGTATAACGTATAACGTATAACGTATAACGTATAACGTATAACGTATAACGTATAACGTATAACGCATAACGTATAACGTATAACGTATAACGTATAACGTATAACGTATAACGTACAACGTTTAACGTATAACGTATAACGTAGAACGTATAACGTATAACGTATAACGTATAACGCATAACGTATAACGTATAACGTATAACGTATAACGTATAACGTATAATGTATAACGTATAACGTATAACGAATAACGTATAACGTATAACGTATAACGTATTACGTATAACGTATAACGTATAACGTATAACGTATAACGTATAACGTATAACGTATAACGTATAACGTATAGCGTATAACGTATAACGTATAACGATTAACGTAAAACGTATGACGTATTACATATTACGTATATCGTATAACGTATAACGTATAACGTATAACGTATAACGTATAACGTATAACGTATAACGTATAACGTATAACGTATAACGTATAACGTATAACGCATAACGTATAACGTATAACGTATAACGTATAACGTATAACGTATAACGTATAACGTACAACGTTTAACGTATAACGTATAACGTAGAACGTATAACGTATAACGTATAACGTATAACGCATAACGTATAACGTATAACGTATAACGTATAACGTATAACGTACAACGTTCAACGTACAACGTATAATGTATAACGTATAACGTATAACGTATAACGTATAACGTATAAGGTATAACGTATAACGTATAACGTATAACGTAAAACGTATAACGTATAACGTATAACGTATAACGTATAACGTACAACGTTTAACGTATAACGTATAACGTAGAACGTATAACGTATAACGTATAACGTATAACGGATGACGTATAACGTATAACGTACAGCGTATAACGTATAACGTATAACGTAGAACGTATAACGTACAACGTATAACGTATAACGTACAACGTATAACGTATAACGTATATCCTATAACGCATAACGTATAACGTATAACGTATAACGTATAACGTATAACGTATAACGTATAACGTATAACGTATAACGTATAACGTATAACGTATAACGTATAACGTATGTCGTATATAGTATAACGTATAACGTATAACGTATAACGTATAACGTATAACGTATAACGTATAACGTATAACGTATAACGTATAACGTATAACGTATAACGTATAACGTATAACGTATAACGTATAACGTATAACGTATGTCGTATATAGTATAACGTATAACGTATAACGTATAACGTATAACGTATAACGTATAACGTATAACGTATAATGTATAACGTAAAACGTATAACGTATAACGTATAACGTATAACGTATAACGTATAACGTATAACGTATAACGTATAACGTATAACGTATAATGTATAACGTATAACGTATAACGAATAACATATAACGTATAACGTATAACGTATAACGTATAACGTATAACGTATAACGTATAACGTATAACGTATAACGTATAACGTATAACGTATAACGTATAACGTACAACGTCTAACGTATAACGTATAACGTATAACGTATAACGTACAACGTATAACGTATAACGTATAACGTATAACGTATAACGTATAACGTATAACGTATAACGTATAACGTATAACGTATAGCGTATAACGTATAACGTATAACGATTAACGTAAAACGTATGACGTATTACATATTACGTATATCGTATAACGTATAACGTATAACGTATAACGTATAACGTATAACGTATAACGTATAACGTATAACGTATAACGTATAACGCATAACGTATAACGTATAACGTATAACGTATAACGTATAACGTATGTCGTATATAGTATAACGTATAACGTATAACGTATAACGTATAACGTATAACGTATAACGTATAACGTATAACGTATAACGTATAACGTATAACGTATAACGTATAACGTACAACGTATAACGTATAACGTAGAACGTATAACGTATAACGTATAACGTATAACGGATGACGTATAACGTATAACGTACAACGTTTAACGTATAACGTATAACGTAGAACGTATAACGTACAACGTATAACGTATAACGTATAACGTATAACGTATAACGTATAACGTATAACGTATGTCGTATATAGTATAACGTATAACGTATAACGTATAACGTATAACGTATAACGTATAACGTATAATGTATAACGTATAACGTATAACGTATAACGTATAACGTATAACGTATAACGTATAACGTATAACGTATAACGTATAACGTATAACGTATAATGTATAACGTATAACGTATAACGTATAACGTATAACGTATATCGCATGACGTATAACGCATAACGCATAACGTATAACGTACAACGTATAACGTATGAGGTATATCCTATAACGCATAACGTATAACGTATAACGTATAATGTATAACGTATAACGTATAACGTATAACGTATAACGTATAACGTATAACGTATAACGTATAACGTATAACGCATAACGTATACCGTATAACGTATAACGTATAACGTATAACGTATAACGTACAACGTTTAACGTATAACGTATAACGTAGAACGTATAACGTATAACGTATAACGTATAACGGATGACGTATAACGTATAACGTACAACGTATAACGTATAACGTATAACGTAGAACGTATAACGTACAACGTATAACGTATAACGTACAACGTATAACGTATAACGTATAACATATAACGTATGTCGTATAACGTATAACGTATAACGTATAACGTATAACGTATAACGTATAACGTATAACGTATAACGTATAACGTATAACGTATAAGGTATAACGTATAACTTATAACGTATAACGTATAACGTATAATGTATAACGTATAACGTATAACGTATAACGTATAACGTATAACGTATAACGTATATCGCATGACGTATAACGCATAACGTATAACGTATAACGTATAACGTATAACGAATAACGTATAACGTATATCGCATGACGTATAACATATAACGTATAACGTATAACGTACAACGTATAACGTATAACGTATATCCTATAACGCATAACGTATAACGTATAACGTATAACGTATAACGTATAACGTATAACGTATAACGTATAACGTATAACGTATAACGTATAACGTGTAACGTATAACGTATAACGTATAACGTATAACGTATAACGTCTAACGTATAACGTACAGCGTCTAACGTATAACGAATAACGTATAACGTATAACGTATAACGTATAACTTATAACGTATAACGTATAACGTATAACGTATAACGTATAACGTATAACGTATGTCGTATATAGTATAACGTATAACGTATAACGTATAACGTATAACGTATAACGTATAATGTATAACGTATAACGTATAACGTATAACGTATAACGTATAACGTATAACGTATAACGTATAACGTATAACGTATAACGTATAACGTATAATGTATAACGTATAACGTATAACGTATAACGTATAACGTATATCGCATGACGTATAACGCATAACGTATAACGTATAACGTACAACGTATAACGTATGAGGTATATCCTATAACGCATAACGTATAACGTATAACGTATAATGTATAACGTATAACCTATAACGTATAACGTATAACGTATAACGTATAACGTATAACGTATAACGTATAACGTATAACGTATAACGCAAAACGTATAACGTATAACGTATAACGTACAACGTTTAACGTATAACGTATAACGTATAACGTATAACGAATAACGTATAACGTATATCGCATGACGTATAACATATAACGTATAACGTATAACGTACAACGTATAACGTATAACGTATATCCTATAACGCATAACGTATAACGTATAACGTATAACGTATAACGTATAACGTATAACGTATAACGTATAACGTATAACGTATAACGTATAACGTGTAACGTATAACGTATAACGTATAACGTATAACGTATAACGTATAACGTATAACGTACAGCGTCTAACGTATAACGAATAACGTATAACGTATAACGTATAACGTATAACTTATAACGTATAACGTATAACGTATAACGTATAACGTATAACGTATAACGTATGTCGTATATAGTATAACGTATAACGTATAACGTATAACGTATAACGTATAACGTATAATGTATAACGTATAACGTATAACGTATAACGTATAACGTATAACGTATAACGTATAACGTATAACGTATAACGTATAACGTATAATGTATAACGTATAACGTATAACGTATAACGTATAACGTATATCGCATGACGTATAACGCATAACGTATAACGTATAACGTACAACGTATAACGTATGAGGTATATCCTATAACGCATAACGTATAACGTATAACGTATAATGTATAACGTATAACCTATAACGTATAACGTATAACGTATAACGTATAACGTATAACGTATAACGTATAACGTATAACGCATAACGTATAACGTATAACGTATAACGTATAACGTATAACGTATAACGTACAACGTTTAACGTATAACGTATAACGTATAACGAATAACATATAACGTATAACGTATAACGTATAACGTATAACGTATAACGTATAACGTATAACGTATAACGTACAACGTTTAACGTATAACGTATAACGTAGAACGTATAACGTATAACGTATAACGTATAACGGATGACGTATAACGTATAACGTACAACGTATAACGTATAACGTATAACGTATAACGCATAACGTATAACGTATAACGTATAACGTATAACGTATAACGTATAACGTACAACGTTTAACGTATAACGTATTACGTAGAACGTATAACGTATAACGTATAACGTATAACGCATAACGTATAACGTATAACGTATAACGTATAACGTATAACGTATAACGTATAACGTATAACGTACAACGTTTAACGTATAACGTATAACGTAGAACGTATAACGTATAACGTATAACGTATAACGGATGACGTATAACGTATAACGTACAACGTTTAACGTATAACGTATAACGTAGAACGTATAACGTATAACGTATAACGTATAACGTATAATGTATAACGTAAAACGCATAACGTATAACGTATAACGTATAACGCATAACGTATAACGTATAACGTACAACGTTTAACGTATAACGTATAACGTAGAACGTATAACGTATAACGTATAACGTATAACGTATAATGTATAACGTAAAACGCATAACGTATAACGTATAACGTATAACGTATAACGTATAACGTATAACGTATAACGTATAACGTATAATGTATAACGTATAACGTATAACGAATAACATATAACGTATAACGTATAACGTATAACGTATAACGTATAACGTATAACGTATAACGTATAACGTACAACGTCTAACGTATAACGTATAACGTATAACGTATAACGTACAACGTTTAACGTATAACGCATAACGTATAACGTATAACGTATAACGTATAACGTATAACGTATAACGTATAACGTATAACGCATAACGTATAACGTATAACGTATAACGTATAACGTATAACGTATAACGTATAACGTATAACGTATGTCGTATATAGTATAACGTATAACGTATAACGTATAACATATAACGTATAACGTATAACGTATAATGTATAACGTATAACGTAAAACGTATAACGTGTAACGTATAACGTATAACGTATAACGTATAACGCATAACGTATAACGTATAACGTATAACGTATAACGTATAACGTACAACGTTCAACGTACAACGTATAATGTATAACGTATAACGTATAACGTATAACGTATAAGGTATAACGTATAACGTATAACGTATAACGTATAACGTATAACGTATAACGTATAACGTATAACGTATAACGTACAACGTTTAACGTATAACGTATAACGTAGAACGTATAACGTATAACGTATAACGTATAACGGATGACGTATAACGTATAACGTACAACGTATAACGTATAACGTATAACGTAGAACGTATAACGTACAACGTATAACGTATAACGTACAACGTATAACGTATAACGTATATCCTATAACGCATAACGTATAACGTATAACGTATAACGTATAACGTATAACGTATAACGTATAACGTATAACGTATAACGTATAACGTATAACGTATGTCGTATATAGTATAACGTATAACGTATAACGTATAACGTATAACGTATAACGTATAACGTATAACGTATAACGTATAACGTATAACGTATAACGTATAACGTATAACGTATGTCGTATATAGTATAACGTATAACGTATAACGTATAACGTATAACGTATAACGTATAATGTATAACGTATAACGTATAACGTATAACGTATACCGTATAACGTATAACGTATAACGTATAACGTATAACGTATAACGTATAATGTATAACGTATAACGTATAACGAATAACATATAACGTATAACGTATAACGTATAACGTATAACGTATAACGTATAACGTATAACGTATAACGTATAACGTATAACGTATAACGTATAACGTACAACGTCTAACGTATAACGTATAACGTATAACGTATAACGTACAACGTATAACGTACAACGTATAACGTATAACGTATAACGTATAACGTATAACGTATAACGTATAACGTATAACGTATAGCGTATAACGTATAACGTATAACGATTAACGTAAAACGTATGACGTATTACATATTACGTATATCGTATAACGTATAACGTATAACGTATAACGTATAACGTATAACGTATAACGTATAACGTATAACGTATAACGTATAACGCATAACGTATAACGTATAACGTATAACCTATAACGCATAACGTATAACGTACAACGTTTAACGTATAACGTATAACGTAGAACGTATAACGTATAACGTATAACGTATAACGCATAACGTATAACGTATAACGTATAACGTATAACGTATAACGTATAACGTATAACGTACAACGTTTAACGTATAACGTATAACGTAGAACGTATAACGTATAACGTATAACGTATAACGGATGACGTATAACGTATAACGTACAACGTTTAACGTATAACGTATAACGTAGAACGTATAACGTACAACGTATAACGTATAACGTCCAACGTATAACGTATAACGTATATCCTATAACCCATAACGTATAACGTATAACGTATAACGTATAACGTATAACGTATAACGTATAACGTATAACGTATAACGTATAACGTATAACGTATAACGTATAACGTATAACGTATAACGTATGTCGTATATAGTATAACGTATAACGTATAACGTATAACGTATAACGTATAATGTATAACGTATAACGTATAACGTATAACGTATAACGTATAACGTATAACGTATAACGTATAACGTATAACGTATAACGTATAATGTATAACGTATAACGTATAACGTATAACGTATAACGTATAACGTATATCGCATGACGTATAACGCATAACGCATAACGTATAACGTACAACGTATAACGTATAACGCATAACGTATAACGTATAACGTATAACGTATAACGTATAACGTATAACGTACAACGTTTAACGTATAACGTATAACGTAGAACGTATAACGTATAACGTATAACGTATAACGGATGACGTATAACGTATAACGTACAACGTATAACGTATAACGTATAACGTAGGACGTATAACGTACAACGTATAACGTATAACGTACAACGTATAACGTATAACGTATAACGTATAACGTATGTCGTATAACGTATAACGTATAACGTATAACGTATAACGTATAACGTATAACGTATAACGTATAACGTATAACGTATAACGTATAAGGTATAACGTATAACTTATAACGTATAACGTATAACGTATAATGTATAACGTATAACGTATAACGTATAACGTATAACGTATAACGTATATCGCATGACGTATAACGCATAACGTATAACGTATAACGTATAACGTATAACGAATAACGTATAACGTATATCGCATGACGTATAACATATAACGTATAACGTATAACGTACAACGTATAACGTATAACGTATATCCTATAACGCATAACGTATAACGTATAACGTATAACGTATAACGTATAACGTATAACGTATAACGTATAACGTATAACGTATAACGTATAACGTATAACGTATAACGTATAACGTATAACGTATAACGTATAACGTATAACGTATAACGTATAACGTACAGCGTCTAACGTATAACGAATAACGTATAACGTATAACGTATAACGTATAACTTATAACGTATAACGTATAACGTATAACGTATAACGTATAACGTATAACGTATGTCGTATATAGTATAACGTATAACGTATAACGTATAACGTATAACGTATAACGTATAATGTATAACGTATAACGTATAACGTATAACGTATAACGTATAACGTATAACGTATAACGTATAACGTATAACGTATAACGTATAATGTATAACGTATAACGTATAACGTATAACGTATAACGTATAACGTATATCGCATGACGTATAACGCATAACGTATAACGTATAACGTACAACGTATAACGTATGAGGTATATCCTATAACGCATAACGTATAACGTATAACGTATAATGTATAACGTATAACCTATAACGTATAACGTATAACGTATAACGTATAACGTATAACGTATAACGTATAACGTATAACGCATAACGTATAACGTATAACGTATAACGTATAACGTATAACGTATAACGTACAACGTTTAACGTATAACGTATAACGTAGAACGTATAACGTATAACGTATAACGTATAACGGATGACGTATAATGTATAACGTACAACGTATAACGTATAACGTATAACGTAGAACGTATAACGTACAACGTATAACGTATAACGTACAACGTATAACGTATAACGTATATCCTATAACGCATAACGTATAACGTATAACGTATAACGTATAATGTATAACGTATAACGTATAACGAATGACGTATAACGTATAACGTATAACGTATAACGTATAACGTATAACGTATAACGTATAACGTATAACGTATAACGTATAACGTATAACGTATAACGCATAAGGTATAACGTATAACTTATAACGTATAACGTATAACGTATAATGTATAACGTATAACGTATAACGTATAACGTATAACGTATAACGTATAACGTATAATGTATAACGTATAACGTATAACGTATAACGTATAACGTATATCGCATGACGTATAACGCATAACGCATAACGTATAACGTACAACGTATAACGTATAACGCATAACGTATAACGTATAACGTATAACGTATAACGTATAACGTATAACGTACAACGTTTAACGTATAACGTATAACGTAGAACGTATAACGTATAACGTATAACGTATAACGGATGACGTATAACGTATAACGTACAACGTATAACGTATTACGTATAACGTAGGACGTATAACGTACAACGTATAACGTATAACGTACAACGTATAACGTATAACGTATAACGTATAACGTATGTCGTATAACGTATAACGTATAACGTATAACGTATAACGTATAACGTATAACGTATAACGTATAACGTATAACGTATAACGTATAAGGTATAACGTATAACTTATAACGTATAACGTATAACGTATAATGTATAACGTATAACGTATAACGTATAACGTATAACGTATAACGTATATCGCATGACGTATAACGCATAACGTATAACGTATAACGTATAACGTATAACGAATAACGTATAACGTATATCGCATGACGTATAACATATAACGTATAACGTATAACGTACAACGTATAACGTATAACGTATATCCTATAACGCATAACGTATAACGTATAACGTATAACGTATAACGTATAACGTATAACGTATAACGTATAACGTATAACGTATAACGTATAACGTATAACGTATAACGTATAACGTATAACGTATAACGTATAACGTATAACGTATAACGTACAGCGTCTAACGTATAACGAATAACGTATAACGTATAACGTATAACGTATAACTTATAACGTATAACGTATAACGTATAACGTATAACGTATAACGTATAACGTATGTCGTATATAGTATAACGTATAACGTATAACGTATAACGTATAACGTATAACGTATAATGTATAACCTATAACGTATAACGTATAACGTATAACGTATAACGTATAACGTATAACGTATAACGTATAACGTATAACGTATAATGTATAACGTATAACGTATAACGTATAACGTATAACGTATATCGCATGACGTATAACGCATAACGTATAACGTATAACGTACAACGTATAACGTATGAGGTATATCCTATAACGCATAACCTATAACGTATAACGTATAATGTATAACGTATAACCTATAACGTATAACGTATAACGTATAACGTATAACGTATAACGTATAACGTATAACGTATAACGTATAACGCATAACGTATAACGTATAACGTATAACGTATAACGTATAACGTATAACGTACAACGTTTAACGTATAACGTATAACGTAGAACGTATAACGTATAACGTATAACGTATAACGGATGACGTATAACGTATAACGTACAACGTATAACGTATAACGTATAACGTAGAACGTATAACGTACAACGTATAACGTATAACGTACAACGTATAACGTATAACGTATATCCTATAACGCATAACGTATAACGTATAACGTATAACGTATAATGTATAACGTATAACGTATAACGAATGACGTATAACGTATAACGTATAACGTATAACGTATAACGTATAACGTATAACGTATAACGTATAACGTATAACGTATAACGTATAACGTATAACGTATAACGTATAACGTATAACGTATAACGTATAACGTATAGCGTATAACGTATAATGTATAACGTATACCGTACAACGTATAACGTATAACGTATAACGTATAACGTATAACGTATAACGTACAACGTTTAACGTATACCGTATAACGAATAACGTATAACGTATATCGCATGACGTATAACATATAACGTATAACGTACAACGTTTAACGTATAACGTATAACGTAGAACGTATAACGTATAACGTATAACGTATAACGGATGACGTATAACGTATAACGTACAACGTATAACGTATAACGTATAACGTAGAACGTATAACGTACAACGTATAACGTATAACGTACAACGTATAACGTATAACGTATAACGTATAACGTATAATGTATAACGTATAACGTATATCGTATAACGTATAACGTATATCGCATGACGTATAACGCATAACGTATAACGTATAACGTACAACGTATAACGTATGAGGTATATCCTATAACGCATAACGTATAACGTATAACGTATAATGTATAACGTATAACCTATAACGTATAACGTATAACGTATAACGTATAACGTATAACGTATAACGTATAACGTATAACGCATAACGTATAACGTATAACGTATAACGTATAACGTATAACGTATAACGTACAACGTTTAACGTATAACGTATAACGTAGAACGTATAACGTATAACGTATAACGTATAACGGATGACGTATAACGTATAACGTACAACGTATAACGTATAACGTATAACGTAGAACGTATAACGTACAACGTATAACGTATAACGTACAACGTATAACGTATAACGTATATCCTATAACGCATAACGTATAACGTATAACGTATAACGTATAATGTATAACGTATAACGTATAACGAATAACGTATAACGTATAACGTATAACGTATAACGTATAACGTATAACGTATAACGTATAACGTATAACGTATAACGTATAACGTATAACGTATAACGTATAGCGTATAACGTATAATGTATAACGTATACCGTACAACGTATAACGTATAACGTATAACGTATAACGTATAACGTATAACGTATAACGTATAACGTACAACGTTTAACGTATACCGTATAACGAATAACGTATAACGTATATCGCATGACGTATAACATATAACGTATAACGTATAACGTACAACGTATAACGTATAACGTATATCCTATAACGCATAACGTATAACGTATAACGTATAACGTATAACGTATAACGTATAACGTATAACGTATAACGTATAACGTATAACGTATAACGTATAACGTATAACGTATAACGTATAACGTATAACGTATAACGTATAACGTATAACGTATAACGTACAGCGTCTAACGTATAACGAATAACGTATAACGTATAACGTATAACGTATAACTTATAACGTATTACGTATAACGTATAACGTATAACGTATAACGTATAACGTATGTCGTATATAGTATAACGTATAACGTATAACGTATAACGTATAACGTATAACGTATAACGTATAATGTATAACGTATAACGTATAACGTATAACGTATAACGTATAACGTATATCGTATAACGTATAACGTATAACGTATAACGTATAATGTATAACGTATAACGTATAACGTATAACGTATAACGTATATCGCATGACGTATAACGCATAACGTATAACGTATAACGTACAACGTATAACGTATGAGGTTTATCCTATAACGCATAACGTATAACGTATAACGTATAATGTATAACGTATAACCTATAACGTATAACGTATAACGTATAACGTATAACGTATAACGTATAACGTATAACGTATAACGTATAACGCATAAGGTATAACGTATAACGTATAACGTATAACGTATAACGTATAACGTACAACGTTTAACGTATAACGTATAACGTAGAACGTATAACGTATAACGTATAACGTATAACGGATGACGTATAACGTATAACGTACAACGTATAACGTATAACGTATAACGTAGAACGTATAACGTACAACGTATAACGTATAACGTACAACGTATAACGTATAACGTATATCCTATAACGCATAACGTATAACGTATAACGTATAACGTATAATGTATAACGTATAACGTATAACGAATAACGTATAACGTATAACGTATAACGTATAACGTATAACGTATAACGTATAACGTATAACGTATAACGTATAACGTATAACGTATAACGTATAGCGTATAACGTATAACGTATAACGTATACCGTACAACGTATAACGTATAACGTATAACGTATAACGTATAACGTATAACGTATAACGTACAACGTTTAACGTATACCGTATAACGAATAACGTATAACGTATATCGCATGACGTATAACATATAACGTATAACGTATAACGTACAACGTATAACGTATAACGTATATCCTATAACGCATAACGTATAACGTATAACGTATAACGTATAACGTATAACGTATAACGTATAACGTATAACGTATAACGTATAACGTATAACGTATAACGTATAACGTATAACGTATAACGTATAACGTATAACGTATAACGTATAACGTATAACGTATAACGTATAACGTATAACGTATAACGTACAGCGTCTAACGTATAACGAATAACGTATAACGTATAACGTATAACGTATAACTTATAACGTATAACGTATAACGTATAAAGTATAACGTATAACGTATAACGTATAACGTAAGTCGTATATAGTATAACGTATAACGTATAACGTATAACGTATAACGTATAACGTATAATGTATAACGTATAACGTATAACGTATAACGTATAACGTATAACGTATAACGTATAACGTATAACGTATAACGTATAACGTATAACGTATAATGTATAACGTATAACGTATAACGTATAACGTATAACGTATATCGCATGACGTATAACGCATAACGTATAACGTATAACGTACAACGTATAACGTATGAGGTATATCCTATAACGCATAACGTATAACGTATAACGTATAATGTATAACGTATAACGTATAACGTATAACGTATAACGTATAACGTATAACGTATAATGTATAACGTATAACGTATAACGTATAACGTATAACGTATATCGCATGACGTATAACGCATAACGTATAACGTATAACGTACAACGTATAACGTATGAGGTATATCCTATAACGCATAACGTATAACGTATAACGTATAATGTATAACGTATAACGTATAACGTATAACGTATAACGTATAACGTATAACGTATAACGTATAACGTATAACGTATAACGTATAACGTATAACGTATAACGTATAACGTACAGCGTCTAACGTATAACGAATAACGTATAACGTATAACGTATAACGTATAACTTATAACGCATAACGTATAACGTATAACGTATAACGTATAACGTACAACGTATAACGTATAACGTATAACGTATAACGTATAACGTATAACGTATAACGCATAACGTATAACGTATAACGTATAACGTATAACGTATAACGTATAACGTACAACGTTTAACGTATAACGTATAACGTAGAACGTATAACGTATAACGTATAACGTATAACGGATGACGTATAACGTATAACGTACAACGTATAACGTATAACGTATAACGTAGAACGTATAACGTACAACGTATAACGTATAACGTACAACGTATAACGTATAACGTATATCCTATAACGCATAACGTATAACGTATAACGTATAACGTATAACGTATAACGTATAACGTATAACGTATAACGTATAACGTATAACGTATAACGTATAACGTATAACGTATGTCGTATATAGTATAACGTATAACGTATAACGTATAACGTATAACGTATAACGTATAATGTATAACGTATAACGTATAACGTATAACGTATAACGTATAACGTATAACGTATAACGTATAACGTATAACGTATAACGTATAACGTATAACGTATAACGTATAACGTATAACGTATAACGTATGTCGTATATAGTATAACGTATAACGTACAACGTATAACGTATAACGTATAACGTAGAACGTATAACGTACAACGTATAACGTATAACGTACAACGTATAACGTATAACGTATATCCTATAACGCATAACGTATAACGTATAACGTATAACGTATAACGTATAACGTATAACGTATAACGTATAACGTATAACGTATAACGTATAACGTATAACGTATAACGTATGTCGTATATAGTATAACGTATAACGTATAACGTATAACGTATAACGTATAACGTATAATGTATAACGTATAACGTATAACGTATAACGTATAACGTATAACGTATAACGTATAACGTATAACGTATAACGTATAACGTATAACGTATAACGTATAACGTATAACGTATAACGTATAACGTATAACGTATAACGTATAACGTATAACGTATAACGTATAACGTATAACGTATAACGTATAACGTATAACGTACAACGTTCAACGTACAACGTATAATGTATAACGTATAACGTATAACGTATAACGTATAAGGTATAACGTATAACGTATAACGTATAACGTATAACGTATAACGTATAACGTATAACGTATAACGTATAACGTATAACGTATAACGTATAACGTACAACGTTTAACGTATAACGCATAACGTAGAACGTATAACGTATAACGTATAACGTATAACGTATAACGTATAACGTATAACGTATAACGTATAACGTATAACGTATAACGTATAACGTATAACGTACAGCGTCTAACGTATAACGAATAACGTATAACGTATAACGTATAACGTATAACGTATAACGTATAACGTATAATGTATAACGTATAACGTATAACGTACAACGTTCAACGTACAACGTATAATGTATAACGTATAACGTATAACGTATAACGTATAAGGTATAACGTATAACGTATAACGTATAACGTAAAACGTATAACGTATAACGTATAACGTATAACGTATAACGTACAACGTTTAACGTATAACGTATAACGTAGAACGTATAACGTATAACGTATAACGTATAACGGATGACGTATAACGTATAACGTACAGCGTATAACGTATAACGTATAACGTAGAACGTATAACGTACAACGTATAACGTATAACGTACAACGTATAACGTATAACGTATATCCTATAACGCATAACGTATAACGTATAACGTATAACGTATAACGTATAACGTATAACGTATAACGTATAACGTATAACGTATAACGTATAACGTATAACGTATGTCGTATATAGTATAACGTATAACGTATAACGTATAACGTATAACGTATAACGTATAACGTAGAACGTATAACGTATAACGTATAACGTATAACGTATAACGTATAACGTATAACGTATAACGTATAACGTATGGCGTATAACGTATAACGTATAACGTATAACGTATACAGTATAACGTATAACGTATAACGTATAACGTATAACGTATAACGTATACAGTATAACGTATAACGTATAACGTGTAACGTATAACGTATAACGTATAACGTATAACGTATAACGTATAACGTATACAGTATAACGTATAACGTATAACGTGTAACGTATAACGTATAACGTATAACGTATAACGTATAACGTATAACGTATAACGTATAACGTATAACGTATAACGTATAACGTATAACGTATAACGTATAACGTATAACGTATACAGTATAACGTATAACGTATAACGTGTAACGTATAACGTATAACGTATAACGTATAACGTATAACGTATAACGTATAACGTATAACGTATAACGTATAACGTATAACGTATAACGTATAACGTATACAGTATAACGTATAACGTATAACGTATAACGTATAACGTATAACGTATACAGTATAACGTATAACGTATAACGTGTAACGTATAACGTATAACGTATAACGTATAACGTATAACGTATAACGTATACAGTATAACGTATAACGTATAACGTGTAACGTATAACGTATAACGTATAACGTATAACGTATAACGTATAACGTATAACGTATAACGTATAACTTATAACGTATAACGTATAACGTATAAAGTATAACGTATAACGTATAACGTATAACGTAAGTCGTATATAGTATAACGTATAACGTATAACGTATAACGTATAACGTATAACGTATAATGTATAACGTATAACGTATAACGTATAACGTATAACGTATTACGTATAACGTATAACGTATAACGTATAACGTATAACGTATAACGTATAATGTATAACGTATAACGTATAACGTATAACGTATAACGTATATCGCATGACGTATAACGCATAACGTATAACGTATAACGTACAACGTATAACGTATGAGGTATATCCTATAACGCATAACGTATAACGTATAACGTATAATGTATAACGTATAACGTATAACGTATAACGTATAACGTATAACGTATAACGTATAATGTATAACGTATAACGTATAACGTATAACGTATAACGTATATCGCATGACGTATAACGCATAACGTATAACGTATAACGTACAACGTATAACGTATGAGGTATATCCTATAACGCATAACGTATAACGTATAACGTATAATGTATAACGTATAGCGTATAACGTATAACGTATAACGTATAACGTATAACGTATAACGTATAACGTATAACGTATAACGTATAACGTATAACGTATAACGTATAACGTACAGCGTCTAACGTATAACGAATAACGTATAACGTATAACGTATAACGTATAACTTATAACGCATAACGTATAACGTATAACGTATAACGTATAACGTACAACGTATAACGTATAACGTATAACGTATAACGTATAACGTATAACGTATAACGCATAACGTATAACGTATAACGTATAACGTATAACGTATAACGTATAACGTACAACGTTTAACGTATAACGTATAACGTAGAACGTATAACGTATAACGTATAACGTATAACGGATGACGTATAACGTATAACGTACAACGTATAACGTATAACGTATAACGTAGAACGTATAACGTACAACGTATAACGTATAACGTACAACGTATAACGTATAACGTATATCCTATAACGCATAACGTATAACGTATAACGTATAACGTATAACGTATAACGTATAACGTATAACGTATAACGTATAACGTATAACGTATAACGTATAACGTATAACGTATAACGTATAACGTATGTCGTATATAGTATAACGTATAACGTATAACGTATAACGTATAACGTATAACGTATAATGTATAACGTATAACGTATAACGTATAACGTATAACGTATAACGTATAACGTATAACGTATAACGTATAACGTATAACGTATAATGTATAACGTATAACGTATAACGTATAACGTATAACGTATATCGCATGACGTATAACGCATAACGTATAACGTATAACGTACAACGTATAACGTATGAGGTATATCCTATAACGCATAACGTATAACGTATAACGTATAATGTATAACGTATAACGTATAACGTATAACGTATAACGTATAACGTATAACGTATAACGTATAACGTATAACGTATAACGTATAACGTATAACGTATAACGTATAACGTACAGCGTCTAACGTATAACGAATAACGTATAACGTAAAACGTATAACGTATAACTTATAACGCATAACGTATAACGTATAACGTATAACGTATAACGTATAACGTATAACGTATAACGTATAACGTATAACGTATAACGTATAACGTATAACGTATAACGTATAATGTATAACGTATAACGTATAACGTATAACGTATAACGTATATCGCATGACGTATAACGCATAACGTATAACGTATAACGTACAACGTATAACGTATGAGGTATATCCTATAACGCATAACGTATAACGTATAACGTATAATGTATAACGTATAACGTATAACGTATAACGTATAACGTATAACGTATAACGTATAATGTATAACGTATAACGTATAACGTATAACGTATAACGTATATCGCATGACGTATAACGCATAACGTATAACGTATAACGTACAACGTATAACGTATGAGGTATATCCTATAACGCATAACGTATAACGTATAACGTATAATGTATAACGTATAACGTATAACGTATAACGTATAACGTATAACGTATAACGTATAACGTATAACGTATAACGTATAACGTATAACGTATAACGTATAACGTATAACGTACAGCGTCTAACGTATAACGAATAACGTATAACGTATAACGTATAACGTATAACTTATAACGCATAACGTATAACGTATAACGTATAACGTATAACGTACAACGTATAACGTATAACGTATAACGTATAACGTATAACGTATAACGTATAACGCATAACGTATAACGTATAACGTATAACGTATAACGTATAACGTATAACGTACAACGTTTAACGTATAACGTATAACGTAGAACGTATAACGTATAACGTATAACGTATAACGGATGACGTATAACGTATAACGTACAACGTATAACGTATAACGTATAACGTAGAACGTATAACGTACAACGTATAACGTATAACGTACAACGTATAACGTATAACGTATATCCTATAACGCATAACGTATAACGTATAACGTATAACGTATAACGTATAACGTATAACGTATAACGTATAACGTATAACGTATAACGTATAACGTATAACGTATAACGTATGTCGTATATAGTATAACGTATAACGTATAACGTATAACGTATAACGTATAACGTATAATGTATAACGTATAACGTATAACGTATAACGTATAACGTATAACGTATAACGTATAACGTATAACGTATAACGTATAACGTATAACGTATAACGTATAACGTATAACGTATAACGTATAACGTTTGTCGTATATAGTATAACGTATAACGTACAACGTATAACGTATAACGTATAACGTAGAACGTATAACGTACAACGTATAACGTATAACGTACAACGTATAACGTATAACGTATATCCTATAACGCATAACGTATAACGTATAACGTATAACGTATAACGTATAACGTATAACGTATAACGTATAACGTATAACGTATAACGTATAACGTATAACGTATAACGTATGTCGTATATAGTATAACGTATAACGTATAACGTATAACGTATAACGTATAACGTATAATGTATAACGTATAACGTATAACGTATAACGTATAACGTATAACGTATAACGTATAACGTATAACGTATAACGTATAACGTATAACGTATAACGTATAACGTATAACGTATAACGTATAACGTATAACGTATAACGTATAACGTATAACGTATAACGTATAACGTATAACGTATAACGTATAACGTATAACGTACAACGTTCAACGTACAACGTATAATGTATAACGTATAACGTATAACGTATAACGTATAAGGTATAACGTATAACGTATAACGTATAACGTATAACGTATAACGTATAACGTATAACGTATAACGTATAACGTATAACGTATAACGTATAACGTACAACGTTTAACGTATAACGCATAACGTAGAACGTATAACGTATAACGTATAACGTATAACGTATAACGTATAACGTATAACGTATAACGTATAACGTATAACGTATAACGTATAACGTATAACGTACAGCGTCTAACGTATAACGAATAACGTATAACGTATAACGTATAACGTATAACGTATAACGTATAACGTATAATGTATAACGTATAACGTATAACGTACAACGTTCAACGTACAACGTATAATGTATAACGTATAACGTATAACGTATAACGTATAACGTATAAGGTATAACGTATAACGTATAACGTATAACGTAAAACGTATAACGTATAACGTATAACGTATAACGTATAACGTACAACGTTTAACGTATAACGTATAACGTAGAACGTATAACGTATAACGTATAACGTATAACGGATGACGTATAACGTATAACGTACAGCGTATAACGTATAACGTATAACGTAGAACGTATAACGTACAACGTATAACGTATAACGTACAACGTATAACGTATAACGTATATCCTATAACGCATAACGTATAACGTATAACGTATAACGTATAACGTATAACGTATAACGTATAACGTATAACGTATAACGTATAACGTATAACGTATAACGTATGTCGTATATAGTATAACGTATAACGTATAACGTATAACGTATAACGTATAACGTATAACGTAGAACGTATAACGTATAACGTATAACGTATAACGTATAACGTATAACGTATAACGTATAACGTATAACGTATGGCGTATAACGTATAACGTATAACGTATAACGTATACAGTATAACGTATAACGTATAACGTATAACGTATAACGTATAACGTATACAGTATAACGTATAACGTATAACGTGTAACGTATAACGTATAACGTATAACGTATAACGTATAACGTATAACGTATACAGTATAACGTATAACGTATAACGTGTAACGTATAACGTATAACGTATAACGTATAACGTATAACGTATAACGTATAACGTATAACGTATAACGTATAACGTATAACGTATAACGTATAACGTATAACGTATAACGTATACAGTATAACGTATAACGTATAACGTGTAACGTATAACGTATAACGTATAACGTATAACGTATAACGTATAACGTATAACGTATAACGTATAACGTATAACGTATAACGTATGGCGTATAACGTATAACGTATAACGTATAACGTATACAGTATAACGTATAACGTATAACGTATAACGTATAACGTATAACGTATACAGTATAACGTATAACGTATAACGTGTAACGTATAACGTATAACGTATAACGTATAACGTATAACGTATAACGTATACAGTATAACGTATAACGTATAACGTGTAACGTATAACGTATAACGTATAACGTATAACGTATAACGTATAACGTATAACGTATAACGTATAACTTATAACGTATAACGTATAACGTATAAAGTATAACGTATAACGTATAACGTATAACGTAAGTCGTATATAGTATAACGTATAACGTATAACGTATAACGTATAACGTATAACGTATAATGTATAACGTATAACGTATAACGTATAACGTATAACGTATTACGTATAACGTATAACGTATAACGTATAACGTATAACGTATAACGTATAATGTATAACGTATAACGTATAACGTATAACGTATAACGTATATCGCATGACGTATAACGCATAACGTATAACGTATAACGTACAACGTATAACGTATGAGGTATATCCTATAACGCATAACGTATAACGTATAACGTATAATGTATAACGTATAACGTATAACGTATAACGTATAACGTATAACGTATAACGTATAATGTATAACGTATAACGTATAACGTATAACGTATAACGTATATCGCATGACGTATAACGCATAACGTATAACGTATAACGTACAACGTATAACGTATGAGGTATATCCTATAACGCATAACGTATAACGTATAACGTATAATGTATAACGTATAGCGTATAACGTATAACGTATAACGTATAACGTATAACGTATAACGTATAACGTATAACGTATAACGTATAACGTATAACGTATAACGTATAACGTACAGCGTCTAACGTATAACGAATAACGTATAACGTATAACGTATAACGTATAACTTATAACGCATAACGTATAACGTATAACGTATAACGTATAACGTACAACGTATAACGTATAACGTATAACGTATAACGTATAACGTATAACGTATAACGCATAACGTATAACGTATAACGTATAACGTATAACGTATAACGTATAACGTATAACGTACAACGTTTAACGTATAACGTATAACGTAGAACGTATAACGTATAACGTATAACGTATAACGGATGACGTATAACGTATAACGTACAACGTATAACGTATAACGTATAACGTAGAACGTATAACGTACAACGTATAACGTATAACGTACAACGTATAACGTATAACGTATATCCTATAACGCATAACGTATAACGTATAACGTATAACGTATAACGTATAACGTATAACGTATAACGTATAACGTATAACGTATAACGTATAACGTATAACGTATAACGTATAACGTATAACGTATAACGTATGTCGTATATAGTATAACGTATAACGTATAACGTATAACGTATAACGTATAACGTATAATGTATAACGTATAACGTATAACGTATAACGTATAACGTATAACGTATAACGTATAACGTATAACGTATAACGTATAACGTATAATGTATAACGTATAACGTATAACGTATAACGTATAACGTATATCGCATGACGTATAACGCATAACGTATAACGTATAACGTACAACGTATAACGTATGAGGTATATCCTATAACGCATAACGTATAACGTATAACGTATAATGTATAACGTATAACGTATAACGTATAACGTATAACGTATAACGTATAACGTATAACGTATAACGTATAACGTATAACGTATAACGTATAACGTATAACGTATAACGTACAGCGTCTAACGTATAACGAATAACGTATAACGTAAAACGTATAACGTATAACTTATAACGCATAACGTATAACGTATAACGTATAACGTATAACGTATAACGTATAACGTATAACGTATAACGTATAACGTATAACGTATAACGTATAACGTATAACGTATAACGTATATCGTATAACGTACAACGTTCAACGTACAACGTATAATGTATAACGTATAACGTATAACGTATAACGTATAAGGTATAACGTACAACGTATAACGTATAACGTATAACGTATAACGTATAACGTATAACGTATAACGTATAACGTATAACGTATAACGTATAACGTACAACGTTTAACGTATAACGCATAACGTGGAACGTATAACGTATAACGTATAACGTATAACGTATAACGTATAACGTATAACGTATAACGTATAACGTATAACGTATAACGTATAACGTATAACGTATGACGTACAGCGTCTAACGTATAACGAATAACGTATAACGTATAACGTATAACGTATAACGTATAACGTATAACGTATAATGTATAACGTATAACGTATAACGTACAACGTTCAACGTACAACGTATAATGTATAACGTATAACGTATAACGTATAACGTATAAGGTATAACGTATAACGTATAACGTATAACGTAAAACGTATAACGTATAACGTATAACGTATAACGTATAACGTACAACGTTTAACGTATAACGTATAACGTAGAACGTATAACGTATAACGTATAACGTATAACGGATGACGTATAACGTATAACGTACAGCGTATAACGTATAACGTATAACGTAGAACGTATAACGTACAACGTATAACGTATAACGTACAACGTATAACGTATAACGTATATCCTATAACGCATAACGTATAACGTATAACGTATAACGTATAACGTATAACGTATAACGTATAACGTATAACGTATAACGTATAACGTATAACGTATAACGTATAACGTATGTCGTATATAGTATAACGTATAACGTATAACGTATAACGTATAACGTATAACGTATAACGTATAACGTATAACGTATAACGTATAACGTATAACGTATAACGTATAACGTATAACGTATAACGTATAACGTATAACGTATAACGCATAACGTATAACTTATAACGTATAACGTATAACGTATAACGTATAACGTAGAACGTAGAACGTATAACGTACAACGTATAACGTATAACGTATAACGTATAACGTATAACGTATAACGTATAACGTATACAGTATAACGTATAACGTATAACGTGTAACGTATAACGTAGAACGTATAACGTATGTCGTATATAGTATAACGTATAACGTATAACGTATAACGTGTAACGTATAACGTATAACGTATAACGTATAACGTATAACGTATAACGTATACAGTATAACGTATAACGTATAACGTGTAACGTATAACGTAGAACGTATAACGTACAACGTATAACGTATAACGTACAACGTATAACGTATAACGTATATCCTATAACGCATAACGTATAACGTATAACGTATAACGTATAACGTATAACGTATAACGTATAACGTATAACGTATAACGTATAACGTATAACGTATAACGTATAACGTATGTCGTATATAGTATAACGTATAACGTATAACGTATAACGTATAACGTATAACGTATAACGTATAACGTATAACGTATAACGTATAACGTATAACGTATAACGTATAACGTATAACGTATAACGTATAACGTATGGCGTATAACGTATAACGTATAACGTATAACGTATACAGTATAACGTATAACGTATAACGTATAACGTATAACGTATAACGTATACAGTATAACGTATAACGTATAACGTGTAACGTATAACGTATAACGTATAACGTATAACGTATAACGTATAACGTATACAGTATAACGTATAACGTATAACGTGTAACGTATAACGTATAACGTATAACGTATAACGTATAACGTATAACGTATAACGTATAACGTATAACGTATAACGTATAACGTATAACGTATAACGTATAACGTATAACGTATACAGTATAACGTATAACGTATAACGTGTAACGTATAACGTATAACGTATAACGTATAACGTATAACGTATAACGTATAACGTATAACGTATAACGTATAACGTATAACGTATGACGTATAACGTATAACGTATAACGTATAACGTATAACGTATGACGTATAGCGTATAACGTATAACGTATAACGTATAACGTATACAGTATAACGTATAACGTATAACGTATAACGTATAACGTATAACGTATAACGTATAACGTATAACGTATAACGTATAACGTATAACGTATAACGTATAACGTATAACGTATAACGTATAACGTATAACGCATAACGTCTAACATATGACGTATCACGTATAAGGTATGACCTATAACGTATAACGTATAACGTATAACGTATAACGTATAACGTATAACGTATAACGTATAACGTATAACGTATGACGTATAACGTATAACGTATAACGTATAACGTATAACGTATAACGTATGACGTATAACGTATAACGTATAACGTATAACGTATAACGTATAACGTATAACGTATAACGTATAACGTGTAACGTATAACGTGTAACGTATAACGTATAACGTATAACGCATAACGTATAACGCATAAGGTAAAACGAATAACGTATAACGTATAACGTACAACGTATAACGTAGAACGTATAACGTATAACGTATAACGTATACAGTATAACGTATAACGTATAACGTGTAACGTATAACGTATAACGTATCACTTATAACGTATAACGTATAACGTATAACGTATAACGTATAACGTATACAGTATAACGTATAACGTATAACGTATAACGTATAACGTATACAGTATAACGTATAACGTATAACGTGTAACGTATAACGTATAACGTATAACTTATAACGTATAACGTATAACGTATAACGTATAACGTAGAACGTAGAACGTATAACGTACAACGTATAACGTATAACGTACAACGTATAACGTATAACGTATATCCTATAACGCGTAACGTATAACGTATAACGTGTAACGTATAACGTATAACGTATAACGTATAACGTATAACGAATAACGTATAACGTATAACGTATAACGTATAACGTGTAACGTATAACGTGTAACGTATAACGTATAACGTATAACGCATAACGTATAACGCATAACGTATAACGCATAAGGTAAAACGAATAACGTATAACGTATAACGTACAACGTATAACGTAGAACGTATAACGTATAACGTATAACGTATACAGTATAACGTATAACGTATAACGTGTAACGTATAACGTATAACGTATCACGTATAACGTATAACGTATAACGTATAACGTGTAACGTATATCGTATAACGTATCACGTATAACGTATAACGTATAACGTATAACGTATAACGTATAACGTATACAGTATAACGTATAACGTATAACGTATAACGTATAACGTATACAGTATAACGTATAACGTATAACGTGTAACGTATAACGTATAACGTATAACTTATAACGTATAACGTATAACGTATAACGTATAACGTATAACGTAGAACGTATAACGTACAACGTATAACGTATAACGTACAACGTATAACGTATAACGTATATCCTATAACGCGTAACGTGTAACGTATAACGTGTAACGTATAACGTATAACGTATAACGCATAACGTATAACGCATAAGGTAAAACGAATAACGTATAACGTATAACGTACAACGTATAACGTAGAACGTATAACGTATAACGTATAACGTTTACAGTATAACGTATAACGTATAACGTGTAACGTATAACGTATAACGTATAACGTATAACGTATAACGTATAACGTATACAGTATAACGTATAACGTATAACGTGTAACGTATAACGTATAACGTATAACGTATAACGTATAACGTATAACGTATAACGTATAACGTATAACGTATAACGTATAACGTATAACGTATAACGTATAACGTATAACGTATAACGTATGGCGTATAACGTATAACGTATAACGTATAACGTATACAGTATAACGTATAACGTATAACGTATAACGTATAACGTATACAGTTTAACGTATAACGTATAACGTGTAACGTATAACGTATAACGTATAACGTATAACGTATAACGTATAACGTATAACGTATAACGTATAACGTATAACGTATAACGTATAACGTATAACGTATAACGTATGGCGTATAACGTATAACGTATAACGTATAACGTATACAGTATAACGTATAACGTATAACGTATAACGTATAACGTATAACGTAGAACGTATAACGTATAACGTATAACGTATAACGTATGACGTATAACGTATAACGTATAACGTATAACGTATAACGTATACAGTATAACGTATAACGTATAACGTGTAACGTATAACGTATAACGTATAACGTATAACGTATAACGTATAACGTATAACGTATAACGTCCAACGTATAACGTATAACGTATAACGTATAACGTATAACGTATAACGTATAACGTATAACGTATAACGTATAACGTATAACGTATAACGTATAACGTACAACGTTTATCGTATAACGTATAACGTAGAACGTATAACGTATAACGTATAACGTATGACGTATAACGTATAACGTACAACGTTTAACGTATAACGTATAACGTATAACGTATAACGAATAACGTATATCGTACAACGTTCAACGTATAACGTATAATGTATAACGTATAACGTATCACGTATAACGTATAAGGTATAACGTATAACGTATAACGTACAACGTTTAACGTATAACGTATAACGTAGAACGTAGAACGTATAACGTATAACGTATAACGTATAACGTATGACGTATAACGTATAACGTATAACGTATAACGTATAACGTATAACGTATAACGTATAACGTATAACGAATAACGTATAACGTATAACGTATAACGTACAACGTTTAACGTATAACGTATAACGTACAACGTTTAACGTATAACGTATAACGTAGAACGTATAACGTATAACGTATAACGTATAACGTATATCGTACAACGTTCAACGTATAACGTATAATGTATAACGTATAACGTATCACGTATAACGTATAAGGTATAACGTATAACGTATAACGTACAACGTTTAACGTATAACGTATAACGTAGAACGTATAACGTATAACGTATAACGTATAACGTATGACGTATAACGTATAACGTACAACGTTTAACGTATAACGTATAACGTATGGCGTATAACGTATAACGTATAACGTATAACGTATACAGTATAACGTATAACGTATAACGTATAACGTATAACGTATAACGTATACAGTATAACGTATAACGTATAACGTGTAACGTATAACGTATAACGTATAACGTATAACGTATAACGTATAACGTATAACGTATAACGTATAACGTATAACGTATAACGTATAACGTATGACGTATAACGTATAACGTATAACGTATAACGTATGACGTATAACGTATAACGTATAACGTATAACGTATAACGTATACAGTATAACGTATAACGTATAACGTGTAACGTATAACGTATAACGTATAACGTATAACGTACAACGTTTAACGTATAACGTATAACGTAGAACGTATAACGTATAACGTATAACGTATAACGTATGACGTATAACGTATAACGTATAACGTATAACGTATAACCTATACAGTATAACGTATAACGTATAACGTATAACGTATAACGTATACAGTATAACGTATAACGTATAACGTGTAACGTATAACGTATCACGTATAACGTATAAGGTATAACGTATAACGTATAACGTACAACGTTTAACGTATAACGTATAACGTAGAACGTATAACGTATAACGTATAACGTATAACGTATGACGTATAACGTATAACGTATAACGTATAACGTATAACGTATACAGTATAACGTATAACGTATAACGTGTAACGTATAACGTATAACGTATAACGTATAACGTATAACGTATAACGTATAACGTATAACGTATAACGTATAACGTATAACGTATAACGTATAACGAATAACGTATAACGTATAACGTATAACGTACAACGTTTAACGTATAACGTATAACGTACAACGTTTAACGTATAACGTATAACGTAGAACGTATAACGTATAACGTATAACGTATAACGTATATCGTACAACGTTCAACGTATAACGTATAATGTATAACGTATAACGTATCACGTATAACGTATAAGGTATAACGTATAACGTATAACGTACAACGTTTAACGTATAACGTATAACGTAGAACGTATAACGTATAACGTATAACGTATAACGTATGACGTATAACGTATAACGTACAACGTTTAACGTATAACGTATAACGTATGGCGTATAACGTATAACGTATAACGTATAACGTATACAGTATAACGTATAACGTATAACGTATAACGTATAACGTATAACGTATACAGTATAACGTATAACGTATAACGTGTAACGTATAACGTATAACGTATAACGTATAACGTATAACGTATAACGTATAACGTATAACGTATAACGTATAACGTATAACGTATAACGTATAACGTATAACGTATGACGTATAACGTATAACGTATAACGTATAACGTATGACGTATAACGTATAACGTATAACGTATAACGTATAACGTATACAGTATAACGTATAACGTATAACGTGTAACGTATAACGTATAACGTATAACGTATAACGTACAACGTTTAACGTATAACGTATAACGTAGAACGTATAACGTATAACGTATAACGTATAACGTATGACGTATAACGTATAACGTATAACGTATAACGTATAACCTATACAGTATAACGTATAACGTATAACGTATAACGTATAACGTATACAGTATAACGTATAACGTATAACGTGTAACGTATAACGTATAACGTATCACGTATAACGTATAACGTATAACGTATAACGTATAACGTATAACGTATAACGTATAACGTATAACGTATGACGTATAACGTATAACGTACAACGTTTAACGTATAACGTATAACGTATGGCGTATAACGTATAACGTATAACGTATAACGTATACAGTATAACGTATAACGTATAACGTATAACGTATAACGTATAACGTATACAGTATAACGTATAACGTATAACGTGTAACGTATAACGTATAACGTATAACGTATAACGTATAACGTATAACGTATAACGTATAACGTATAACGTATAACGTATAACGTATGACGTATAACGTATAACGTATAACGTATAACGTATGACGTATAGCGTATAACGTATAACGTATAACGTATAACGTATACAGTATAACGTATAACGTATGGCGTATAACGTATAACGTATAACGTATAACGTATACAGTATAACGTATAACGTATAACGTATAACGTATAACGTATAACGTATAACGTATAACGTATAACGTATAACGTATAACGTATAACGTATAACGTATAACGTATAACGTATAACGTATAACGTATAACGTATAACGTATAACGTATAACGCATAACGTCTAACATATGACGTATCACGTATAAGGTATGACCTATAACGTATAACGTATAACGTATAACGTATAACGTATAACGTATAACGTATAACGTATAACGTATGACGTATAACGTATAACGTATAACGTATAACGTATAACGTATAACGTATAACGTATAACGTATAACGTATAACGTATAACGTATAACGTATAACGTATAACGTATAACGTATAACGTATAACGTGTAACGTATAACGTGTAACGTATAACGTATAACGCATAACGCATAACGTATAACGCATAAGGTAAAACGAATAACGTATAACGTATAACGTACAACGTATAACGTAGAACGTATAACGTATAACGTATAACGTATACAGTATAACGTATAACGTATAACGTATAACGTGTAACGTATAACGTATAACGTATCACGTATAACGTATAACGTATAACGTATAACGTATAACGTATAACGTATACAGTATAACGTATAACGTATAACGTATAACGTATAACGTATACAGTATAACGTATAACGTATAACGTGTAACGTATAACGTATAACGTATAACTTATAACGTATAACGTATAACGTATAACGTATAACGTATAACGTATAACGTAGAACGTATAACGTACAACGTATAACGTATAACGTACAACGTATAACGTATAACGTATATCCTATAACGCGTAACGTATAACGTATAACGTGTAACGTATAACGTATAACGTATAACGTATAACGTATAACGAATAACGTATAACGTATAACGTATAACGTATAACGTGTAACGTATAACGTGTAACGTATAACGTATAACGTATAACGCATAACGTATAACGCATAACGTATAACGCATAAGGTAAAACGAATAACGTATAACGTATAACGTACAACGTATAACGTAGAACGTATAACGTATAACGTATAACGTATACAGTATAACGTATAACGTATAACGTGTAACGTATAACGTATAACGTATCACGTATAACGTATAACGTATAACGTATAACGTGTAACGTATAACGTATAACGTATCACGTATAACGTATAACGTATAACGTATAACGTATAACGTATAACGTATACAGTATAACGTATAACGTATAACGTATAACGTATAACGTATACAGTATAACGTATAACGTATAACGTGTAACGTATAACGTATAACGTATAACTTATAACGTATAACGTATAACGTATAACGTATAACGTATAACGTAGAACGTATAACGTACAACGTATAACGTATAACGTATAACGTACAACGTATAACGTATAACGTATATCCTATAACGCGTAACGTGTAACGTATAACGTGTAACGTATAACGTATAACGTATAACGCATAACGTATAACGCATAAGGTAAAACGAATAACGTATAACGTATAACGTACAACGTATAACGTAGAACGTATAACGTATAACGTATAACGTATACAGTATAACGTATAACGTATAACGTATAACGTGTAACGTATAACGTATAACGTATAACGTATAACGTATAACGTATAACGTATAACGTGTAACGTATAACGTATAACGTATAACGTATAACGTATAACGTATAACGTATAACGTATAACGTATAACGTATAACGTATAACGTATAACGTATAACGTATAACGTATAACGTATAACGTATAACGTATAACGTATAACGTATGGCGTATAACGTATAACGTATAACGTATAACGTATACAGTATAACGTATAACGTATAACGTATAACGTATAACGTATACAGTTTAACGTATAACGTATAACGTGTAACGTATAACGTATAACGTATAACGTATAACGTATAACGTATAACGTATAACGTATAACGTATAACGTATAACGTATAACGTATAACGTATAACGTATAACGTATGGCGTATAACGTATAACGTATAACGTATAACGTATACAGTATAACGTATAACGTATAACGTATAACGTGTAACGTATAACGTAGAACGTATAACGTATAACGTATAACGTATAACGTATGACGTATAACGTATAACGTTTAACGTATAACGTATAACGTATACAGTATAACGTATAACGTATAACGTGTAACGTATAACGTATAACGTATAACGTATAACGTATAACGTATAACGTATAACGTATAACGTCCAACGTATAACGTATAACGTATAACGTATAACGTATAACGTACAACGTTTAACGTATACCGTATAACGAATAACGTATAACGTGTATCGCATGACGTATAACATATAACGTATAACGTATAACGTATAACGTACAACGTATAACGTATCACGTATATCCTATAACGCATAACGTATAACGTAAAACGTATAACGTATAACGTATAACGTTTATCGTATAACGTATAACGTAGAACGTATAACGTATAACGTATAACGTATGACGTATAACGTATAACGTACAACGTTTAACGTATAACGTATAACGTATAACGTATAACGTATAACGTATATCGTACAACGTTCAACGTATAACGTATAACGTAGAACGTATAACGTATAACGTATAACGAATAACGTATGACGTATAACGTATAACGTACAACGTTTAACGTATAACGTATAACGTATGGCGTATAACGTATAACGTATAACGTATAACGTATACAGTATAACGTATAACGTATAACGTATAACGTATAACGTATAACGTATACAGTATAACGTATAACGTATAACGTGTAACGTATAACGTATAACGTATAACGTATAACGTATAACGTATAACGTATAACGTATAACGTATAACGTATAACGTATAACGTATAACGTATGACGTATAACGTATAACGTATAACGTATAACGTATGACGTATAGCGTATAACGTATAACGTATAACGTATAACGTATACAGTATAACGTATAACGTATAACGTGTAACTTATAACGTATAACGAATAACGTATAACGTACAACGTTTAACGTATAACGTATAACGTAGAACGTATAACGTATAACGTATAACGTATAACGTATGACGTATAACGTATAACGTATAACGTATAACGTATAACCTATACAGTATAACGTATAACGTATAACGTATAACGTATAACGTATAACGTATACAGTATAACGTATAACGTATAACGTGTAACGTATAACGTATAACGTATCACGTATAACGTATAACGTATATCGTATAACGTATAACGTATAACGTATACAGTATAACGTATAACGTATAACGTATAACGTATAACGTATAACGTATACAGTATAACGTATAACGTATAACGTGTAACGTATAACGTATAACGTATAACTTATAACGTATAACGTACAACGTATAACGTATAACGTATAACGTAGAACGTATAACGTACAACGTATAACGTATAACGTACAACGTATAACGTATAACGTATATCCTATAACGCGTAACGTATAACGTATAACGTGTAACGTATAACGTATAACGTATAACGTATAACGTATAACGAATAACGTATAACGTATAACGTATAACGTACAACGTTTAACGTATAACGTATAACGTATAACGTATAACGTATAACGTATAACGTATAACGCATACAGTATAACGTATAACGTATAACGTGTAACGTATAACGTATAACGTATAACGTATAACGTATAACGTATAACGTATACAGTTTAACGTATAACGTATAACGTATAACGTATAACGTATGGCGTATAACGTATAACGTATAACGTATAACGTATACAGTATAACGTATAACGTATAACGTATAACGTATAACGTATACAGTTTAACGTATAACGTATAACGTATACAGTTTAACGTATAACGTATAACGTGTAACGTATAACGTATAACGTATAACGTATAACGTATAACGTATAACGTATAACGTATAACGTATAACGTATAACGTATAACGTATAACGTATAACGTATGGCGTATAACGTGTAACGTATAACGTATAACGTATACAGTATAACGTATAACGTATAACGTATAACGTATAACGTAGAACGTATAACGTATAACGTATAACGTATAACGTATGACGTATAACGTATAACGTATAACGTATAACGTATAACGTATACAGTATAACGTATAACGTATAACGTGTAACGTATAACGTATAACGTATAACGTATAACGTATAACGTATAACGTATAACGTATAACGTCCAACGTATAACGTATAACGTATAACGTATACCGTATCACGTATAACGTATAAGGTATAACGTATAACGTATAACGTACAACGTTTAACGTATAACGTATAACGTATAACGTATAACGTATAACGTATAACGTATAACGTATAACGTATAACGTATAACGTATAACGTATAACGTATAACGAATAACGTATAACGTATAACGTATAACGTACAACGTTTAACGTATAACGTATAACGTAGAACGTATAACGTATAACGTATAACGTATAACGTATGACGTATAACGTATAACGTACAACGTTTAACGTATAACGTATAACGTATAACGTATAACGTATAACGTATAACGTATATCGTACAACGTTCAACGTATAACGTATAATGTACAACGTATAACGTATAACGTATAACGTATAACGTATAACGTATAACGTATAACGTACAACGTTTAACGTATAACGTATAACGTATAACGTATAACGTATAACGTATATCGTACAACGTTCAACGTATAACGTATAATGTATAACGTATAACGTATCACGTATAACGTATAAGGTATAACGTATAACGTATAACGTACAACGTTTAACGTATAACGTATAACGTAGAACGTATAACGTATAACGTATAACGTATAACGTATGACGTATAACGTATAACGTATAACGTATAACGTATAACGTATAACGTATACAGTATAACGTATAACGTATAACGTGTAACGTATAACGTATAACGTATAACGTATAACGTACAACGTTTAACGTATAACGTATAACGTAGAACGTATAACGTATAACGTATAACGTATAACGTATGACGTATAACGTATAACGTACAACGTTTAACGTATAACGTATAACGTATAACGTATAACGTATAACGTATATCGTACAACGTTCAACGTATAACGTATAGTGTACAACGTATAACGTATAACGTATAACGTATAAGGTATCACGTATAACGTATAACGTATAATGTACAACGTTTAACGTATAACGTATAACATAGAACGTATAACGTATAACGTATAACGTATAACGTATGACGTATAACGTATAACGTATAACGTATAACGTATAACGTATACAGTATAACGTATAACGTATAACGTATAACGTATAACGTGTAACGTATAACGTATAACGTATAACGTATAACGTACAACGTTTAACGTATAACGTATAACGTAGAACGTATAACGTATAACGTATAACGTATAACGTATGACGTATAACTTATAACGTACAACGTTTAACGTATAATGTATAACGTAGAACGTATAACGTACAACGTATAACGTATAACGTACAACGTATAACGTATAACGTATATCCTATAACGCATAACGTATAACGTATAACGTATAACGTATAACGTATAACGTATAACGTATAACGTATAACGTATAACGTATAACGTATAACGTATAACGTACTACGTATAACGTATAACGTATAACGTATAACGTATAGCGTATAACGTATAACGTATAACGTCTAACGTCCAACGTATAACGTATAACGTACAACGTATAACGTATAACGTACAACGTTTAACGTATACCGTATTACGAATAACGTATAACGTATATCGCATGACGTATAACATATAACGTATAACGTATAGCGTATAACGTATAAAGTATAACGTATAACGTATAACGTACAACGTCTAACGTATAACGTATAACGTATAACGTACAACGTATAACGTATAACGTACAACGTATAACGTATAACGTATAACGTATAACGTATAACGTATAATGTATAACGTATAACGTATAACGTATAACGTATAACGTACAACGTTTAACGTATAACGTATAACGTAGAACGTATAACGTATAACGTATAACGTATAACGTATGACGTATAACTTATAACGTACAACGTTTAACGTATAATGTATAACGTAGAACGTATAACGTACAACGTATAACGTATAACGTACAACGTATAACGTATAACGCATATCCTATAACGCATAACGTATAACGTATAACGTATAACGTATAACGTATAACGTATAACGTATAACGTATAACGTATAACGTATAACGTATAACGTACTACGTATAACGTATAACGTATAACGTATAACGTATAGCGTATAACGTATAACGTATAACGTCTAACGTCCAACGTATAACGTATAACGTACAACGTATAACGTGTAACGTACAACGTTTAACGTATACCGTATAACGAGTAACGTATAACGTATATCGCATGACGTATAACATATAACGTATAACGTATAGCGTATAACGTATAAAGTATAACGTATAACGTATAACGTACAACGTCTAACGTATAACGTATAACGTATAACGTATAACGTATAACGTACAACGTATAACGTATAACGTATATCCTATAACGCATAACGTATAACGTATAACGTATAACGTATAACGTATAACGTATAACGTATAACGTATATCGTATACGTATAACGTATAACGTATAACGTATAACGTATAACGTATAACGTATAACGTATAACGTATAACGTATAACGTATAACGCATAACGTATAACGCATAACGTATATCCTATAACGCATAACGTATAACGTATAACGTATAACGTATAACGTATAACGCATAACGTATAACGTATAACGTATAACGTATAACGTATAACGTATAACGTATAACGTAAAACGTATAACGTATAACGTACAACGTTTAACGTATAACGTATAACGTAGAACGTATAACGTATAACGTATAACGTATAACGTATGACGTATAACGTATAACGTATAACGTATAACGTATGTCGTATAACGTATAACGTATAACGTATAACGTATAACGTATAACGTATAACGTATAACGTATAATGTATAACGTATAACGTATAACGTATAACGTATAACGTATAACGTATAACGTATAACGTATAACGTATAGCGTATAACGTATAACGTATAACGATTAACGTAAAACGTATGACGTATTACATATTACGTATAACGTATAACGTATAACGTATAACGTATAACGTATAACGTATAACGTATAACGTATAACGTATAACGTATAACGTATAACGCATAACGTATAACGTATAACGTATAACGTATAACGCATAACGTATAACGTATAACGTATAACGTATAACGTATAACGTATAACGTACAACGTTTAACGTATAACGTATAACGTAGAACGTATAACGTATAACGTATAACGTATAACGTATGACGTATAACTTATAACGTACAACGTTTAACGTATAATGTATAACGTAGAACGTATAACGTACAACGTATAACGTATAACGTACAACGTATAACGTATAACGTATATCCTATAACGCATAACGTATAACGTATAACGTATAACGTATAACGTATAACGTATAACGTATAACGTATAACGTATAACGTATAACGTATAACGTATAACGTACTACGTATAACGTATAACGTATAACGTATAACGTATAGCGTATAACGTATAACGTATAACGTCTAACGTCCAACGTATAACGTATAACGTACAACGTATAACGTATAACGTACAACGTTTAACGTATACCGTATTACGAATAACGTATAACGTATATCGCATGACGTATAACATATAACGTATAACGTATAGCGTATAACGTATAAAGTATAACGTATAACGTATAACGTACAACGTCTAACGTATAACGTATAACGTATAACGTACAACGTATAACGTATAACGTACAACGTATAACGTATAACGTATAACGTATAACGTATAACGTATAACGTATGACGTATAACGTATAACGTATAACGCATAACGTATAACGTATAACGTACAACGTTTAACGTATAACGTATAACGTATAACGTATAATGTATAACGTATAACGTATAACGTATAACGTATAACGTACAACGTTTAACGTATAACGTATAACGTAGAACGTATAACGTATAACGTATAACGTATAACGTATGACGTATAACTTATAACGTACAACGTTTAACGTATAATGTATAACGTAGAACGTATAACGTACAACGTATAACGTATAACGTACAACGTATAACGTATAACGCATATCCTATAACGCATAACGTATAACGTATAACGTATAACGTATAACGTATAACGTATAACGTATAACGTATAACGTATAACGTATAACGTACTACGTATAACGTATAACGTATAACGTATAACGTATAGCGTATAACGTATAACGTATAACGTCTAACGTCCAACGTATAACGTATAACGTACAACGTATAACGTGTAACGTACAACGTTTAACGTATACCGTATAACGAGTAACGTATAACGTATATCGCATGACGTATAACATATAACGTATAACGTATAGCGTATAACGTATAAAGTATAACGTATAACGTATAACGTACAACGTCTAACGTATAACGTATAACGTATAACGTATAACGTATAACGTACAACGTATAACGTATAACGTATATCCTATAACGCATAACGTATAACGTATAACGTATAACGTATAACGTATAACGTATAACGTATAACGTATATCGTATACGTATAACGTATAACGTATAACGTATAACGTATAACGTATAACGTATAACGTATAACGTATAACGTATAACGCATAACGTATAACGCATAACGTATATCCTATAACGCATAACGTATAACGTATAACGTATAACGTATAACGTATAACGCATAACGTATAACGTATAACGTATAACGTATAACGTATAACGTATAACGTATAACGTAAAACGTATAACGTATAACGTACAACGTTTAACGTATAACGTATAACGTAGAACGTATAACGTATAACGTATAACGTATAACGTATGACGTATAACGTATAACGTATAACGTATAACGTATGTCGTATAACGTATAACGTATAACGTATAACGTATAACGTATAACGTATAACGTATAACGTATAATGTATAACGTATAACGTATAACGTATAACGTATAACGTATAACGTATAACGTATAATATAACGTATAACGTATAACGTATAACGTATAACGTATAACGTAAAACGTATAACGTATAACGTATAACGTATAACGTATATCGTATAGCGTATAACGTATAACGTATAACGTATAACGTCCAACGTATAACGTATAACGTATAATGTATAACGTATAACGTACAACGTATAACGTATAACGTATATCCTATAACGCATAACGTATAACGTATAACGTATAACGTATAACGTATAACGTATAACGTATAACGTATAACGTATAACGTATAACGTATAACGTATAACGTATGTCGTATAACGTATAACGTATAACGTATAACGTATAACGTATAACGTATAACGTATAATGTATAACGTATAACGTATAACGTATAACGTATAACGTATAACGTATAACGTATAACGTATAACGTATAACGTATAACGTATAACGTATAACGTATAACGTATAACGTATAACGTATAACGTATAACGTACAACGTATAACGTATAACGTATAACGTATAACGTATAACGTATAACGTATGACGTATAACGTATAACGTATAACGCATAACGTATAACGTATAACGTACAACGTTTAACGTATAACGTATAACGTATAACGTATAATGTATAACGTATAACGTATAACGTATAACGTATAACGTACAACGTTTAACGTATAACGTATAACGTAGAACGTATAACGTATAACGTATAACGTATAACGTATGACGTATAACTTATAACGTACAACGTTTAACGTATAATGTATAACGTAGAACGTATAACGTACAACGTATAACGTATAACGTACAACGTATAACGTATAACGCATATCCTATAACGCATAACGTATAACGTATAACGTATAACGTATAACGTATAACGTATAACGTATGACGTATAACGTATAACGTATAACGTACTACGTATAACGTATAACGTATAACGTATAACGTATAGCGTATAACGTATAACGTATAACGTCTAACGTCCAACGTATAACGTATAACGTACAACGTATAACGTGTAACGTACAACGTTTAACGTATACCGTATAACGAGTAACGTATAACGTATATCGCATGACGTATAACATATAACGTATAACGTATAGCGTATAACGTATAAAGTATAACGTATAACGTATAACGTACAACGTCTAACGTATAACGTATAACGTATAACGTATAACGTATAACGTACAACGTATAACGTATAACGTATATCCTATAACGCATAACGTATAACGTATAACGTATAACGTATAACGTATAACGTATAACGTATAACGTATATCGTATACGTATAACGTATAACGTATAACGTATAACGTATAACGTATAACGTATAACGTATAACGTATAACGTATAACGCATAACGTATAACGCATAACGTATATCCTATAACGCATAACGTATAACGTATAACGTATAACGTATAACGTATAACGCATAACGTATAACGTATAACGTATAACGTATAACGTATAACGTATAACGTATAACGTAAAACGTATAACGTATAACGTACAACGTTTAACGTATAACGTATAACGTAGAACGTATAACGTATAACGTATAACGTATAACGTATGACGTATAACGTATAACGTATAACGTATAACGTATGTCGTATAACGTATAACGTATAACGTATAACGTATAACGTATAACGTATAACGTATAACGTATAATGTATAACGTATAACGTATAACGTATAACGTATAACGTATAACGTATAACGTATAATATAACGTATAACGTATAACGTATAACGTATAACGTATAACGTAAAACGTATAACGTATAACGTATAACGTATAACGTATATCGTATAGCGTATAACGTATAACGTATAACGTATAACGTCCAACGTATAACGTATAACGTATAATGTATAACGTATAACGTACAACGTATAACGTATAACGTATATCCTATAACGCATAACGTATAACGTATAACGTATAACGTATAACGTATAACGTATAACGTATAACGTATAACGTATAACGTATAACGTATAACGTATAACGTATGTCGTATAACGTATAACGTATAACGTATAACGTATAACGTATAACGTATAACGTATAATGTATAACGTATAACGTATAACGTATAACGTATAACGTATAACGTATAACGTATAACGTATAACGTATAACGTATAACGTATAACGTATAACGTATAACGTATAACGTATAACGTATAACGTATAACGTATAACGTATAACGTATAACGTATAACGTATAACGTATAACGTATAACGTATGTCGTATAACGTATAACGTATAACGTATAACGTATAACGTATAACGTATAACGTATAACGTATAACGTATAACGTATAACGTATAACGTATAACGTATAACGTATAACGTATAACGTATAACGTATAACGTATAACGTATAACGTATAACGTATAACGTATAACGTATAACGTATGTCGTATAACGTATAACGTATAACGTATAACGTATAACGTATAACGTATAACGTATAACGTATAACGTATAACGTATAACGTATAACGTATAACGTATAACGTATAACGTATAACGTATAACGTATAACGTATAACGTATAACGTATAACGTATAACGTATAACGTATAACGTATAACGTATAACGTATAACGTATAACGTATAACGTATAATATAACGTATAACGTATAACGTATAACGTATAACGTATAACGTATAACGTATAACGTATAACGTATAATGTATAACGTATAACGTATAGCGTATAACGTATAATGTATAACGTATAACGTATAACGTATAACGTATAACGTATAACGTATAACGTATAACGTATAATATAACGTATAACGTATAACGTATAACGTATAACGTATAACGTATAACGTATAACGTATAATGTATAACGTATAGCGTATAACGTATAACGTATAACGTATAACGTATAACGTATAACGTATAACGTATAACGTATATCCTATAACGCATAACGTATAACGTATAACGTATAACGTATAACGTATAACGCATAACGTATAACGCATAACGTATAACGCATAACGTATAACGTATAACGTATAACGTATAACGTATAACGTATAACGTATAACGTATAACGTATAACGTATAACGTATAACGTATAACGTATAACGTATAACGTATAACGTATAGCGTATAACGTATAGCGTATAACGTATAACGTATAACGTATAACGTATAACGTATAACGTATAACGTATAACGTTTAACGTATAACGTATAACGTATAACGTATAACGTATAACGTATAACGTATAACGTATAACGTATAACGTATAACGTATAACGTATAACGTATAACGTATAACGTATGTCGTATAACGTATAACGTATAACGTATAACGTATAACGTATAACGTATAACATATAACGTATAACGTATAACGTATAACGTATAACGTATAACGTATAACGTATAACGTACAACGTATAACGTATAACGTATAACGTATAACGTATATCCTATAACGCATAACGTATAACGTATAACGTATAACGTATAACGTATAACGTATAACGTATAACGTATAACGTATAACGTATAACGTATAACGTATAACGTATAACGTATAACGTATAACGTATAACGTATAACGTATAACGTATAACGTATAACGTATAACGTATAACGTATAACGTATAACGTATAACGTATACCGTATAACGTATAACGTATGTCGTATGTCGTATAACGTATAACGTATAACGTATAACGTATAACGTATAACGTATAACGTATAACGTATAACGTATAACGTATAACGTATAACGTATGTCGTATAACGTATAACGTATAACGTATAACGTATAACGTATAACGTATAACGTATAACGTATAACGTATAACGCATAACGTATATCCTATAACGCATAACGTATAACGTATAACGTATAACGTATAACGTATAACGTATAACGTATAACGTATAACGTATAACGTATAACGTATAACGTATAACGTATAACGTATAACGTATAACGTATAACGTATAACGTATAACGTATAACGTATAGCGTATAACGTATAACGTATAACGATTAACGTAAAACGTATGACGTATTACATATTACGTATAACGTATAACGTATAACGTATAACGCATAACGTATATCCTATAACGCATAACGTATAACGTATAACGTATAACGTATAACGTATAACGTATAACGTATAACGTATAACGTATAACGTATAACGTATAACGTATAACGTATAACGTATAACGTATAACGTATGTCGTATAACGTATAACGTATAACGTATAACGTATAACGTATAACGTATAACGTATAATGTATAACGTATAACGTATAACGTATAACGTATAACGTATAACGTATAACGTATAACGTATAATATAACGTATAACGTATAACGTATAACGTATAACGTATAACGTAAAACGTATAACGCATAACGTATAACGTATAACGTATAACGTATAGCGTATAACGTATAACGTATAACGTAAAACGTCCAACGTATAACGTATAACGTATAATGTATAACGTATAACGTACAACGTATAACGTATAACGTATATCCTATAACGCATAACATATAACGTATAACGTATAACGTATAACGTATAACGTATAACGTATAACGTATAACGTATAACGTATAACGTATAACGTATAACGTATAACGTATGTCGTATAACGTATAACGTATAACGTATAACGTATAACGTATAACGTATAACGTATAATGTATAACGTATAACGTATAACGTATAACGTATAACGTATAACGTATAACGTATAACGTATAACGTATAACGTATATCCTATAACGCATAACGTATAACGTATAACGTATAACGTATAACGTATAACGCATAACGTATAACGCATAACGTATAACGCATAACGTATAACGTATAACGTATAACGTATAACGTATAACGTATAACGTATAACGTATAACGTATAACGTATAACGTATAACGTATAACGTATAACGTATAACGTATAACGTATAACGTATAACGTATAACGTATAACGTATAACGTATAACGTATAGCGTATAACGTATAGCGTATAACGTATAACGTATAACGTATAACGTATAACGTATAACGTATAACGTATAACGTATAACGTATAACGTATAACGTATAACGTATAACGTATAACGTATAACGTATAACGTATAACGTATAACGTATAACGTATAACGTATAACGTATAACGTATAACGTATAACGTATGTCGTATAACGTATAACGTATAACGTATAACGTATAACGTATAACGTATAACGTATAACGTATAACGTATAATGTATAACGTATAACGTATAACGTATAACGTATAACGTACAACGTATAACGTATAACGTATAACGTATAACGTATATCCTATAACGCATAACGTATAACGTATAACGTATAACGTATAACGTATAACGTATAACGTATAACGTATAACGTATAGCGTATAACGTATAATGTATAACGTATAACGTATAACGTATAACGTATAACGTATAACGTATAACGTATAACGTATAATATAACGTATAACGTATAACGTATAACGTATAACGTATAACGTATAACGTATAACGTATAACGTATAACGTATAACGTATAACGTATAACGTATAACGTATAACGTATAACGTATAACGTATAACGTATAACGTATATCCTATAACGCATAACGTATAACGTATAACGTATAACGTATAACGTATAACGTATAACGTATAACGTATAACGTATAACGTATAACGTATAACGTATAACGTATAACGTATAACGTATAACGTATAACGTATAACGTATAACGTATAACGTATAACGTATAACGTATAACGTATAACGTATAACGTATAACGTATAACGTATAACGTATGTCGTATAACGTATAACGTATAACGTATAACGTATAACGTATAACGTATAACGTATAACGTATAACGTATAACGTATAACGTATGTCGTATAACGTATAACGTATAACGTATAACGTATAACGTATAACGTATAACGTATAACGTATAACGTATAACGCATAACGTATATCCTATAACGCATAACGTATAACGTATAACGTATAACGTATAACGTATAACGTATAACGTATAACGTATAACGTATAACGTATAACGTATAACGTATAACGTATAACGTATAACGCATAACGTATAACGTATAACGTATAACGTATAACGTATAGCGTATAACGTATAACGTATAACGATTAACGTAAAACGTATGACGTATTACATATTACGTATAACGTATAACGTATAACGTATAACGCATAACGTATATCCTATAACGCATAACGTATAACGTATAACGTATAACGTATAACGTATAACGTATAACGTATAACGTATAACGTATAACGTATAACGTATAACGTATAACGTATAACGTATAACGTATGTCGTATAACGTATAACGTATAACGTATAACGTATAACGTATAACGTATAACGTATAATGTATAACGTATAACGTATAACGTATAACGTATAACGTATAACGTATAACGTATAACGTATAATATAACGTATAACGTATAACGTATAACGTATAACGTATAACGTATAACGTAAAACGTATAACGCATAACGTATAACGTATAACGTATAACGTATAGCGTATAACGTATAACGTATAACGTAAAACGTCCAACGTATAACGTATAACGTATAATGTATAACGTATAACGTACAACGTATAACGTATAACGTATATCCTATAACGCATAACGTATAACGTATAACGTATAACGTATAACGTATAACGTATACGTATAACGTATAACGTATAACGTATAACGTATAACGTATAACGTATAACGTATAACGTATGTCGTATAACGTATAACGTATAACGTATAACGTATAACGTATAACGTATAACGTATAACGTATAATGTATAACGTATAACGTATAACGTATAACGTATAACGTATAACGTATAACGTATAACGTATAACGTATAACGTATATCCTATAACGCATAACGTATAACGTATAACGTATAACGTATAACGTATAACGCATAACGTATAACGCATAACGTATAACGCATAACGTATAACGTATAACGTATAACGTATAACGTATAACGTATAACGTATAACGTATAACGTATAACGTATAACGTATAACGTATAACGTATAACGTATACGTATAACGTATAACGTATAACGTATAACGTATAACGTATAACGTATAACGTATAACGTATAACGTATAACGTATAGCGTATAACGTATAGCGTATAACGTATAACGTATAACGTATAACGTATAACGTATAACGTATAACGTATAACGTATAACGTATAACGTATAACGTATAACGTATAACGTATAACGTATAACGTATAACGTATAACGTATAACGTATAACGTATAACGTATAACGTATAACGTATGTCGTATAACGTATAACGTATAACGTATAACGTATAACGTATAACGTATAACGTATAACGTATAACGTATAATGTATAACGTATAACGTATAACGTATAACGTATAACGTACAACGTATAACGTATAACGTATAACGTATAACGTATATCCTATAACGCATAAGTATAACGTATAACGTATAACGTATAACGTATAACGTATAACGTATAACGTATAACGTATAACGTATAACGTATAACGTATAACGTATAACGTATAACGTATAACGTATAACGTATAACGTATAACGTATAACGTATAATGTATAACGTATAACGTATAACGTATAACGTATAACGTATAACGTATAAAACGTATACGTATAGCGTATAACGTATAACGTATAACGATTAACGTAAAACGTATGACGTATTACATATTACGTATAACGTATAACGTATAACGTATAACGCATAACGTATATCCTATAACGCATAACGTAACGTAATAACGTATAACGTATACGGTTAACGTATAACGTTTAAGGTAGTAGTAACGTAAGGGTAGAGGTGGAGGGCGTTCATAACGTATGATAACGTATAACGGTATAACGATACGTATAAGGTATAACGCTAGTATACGTATACGCATTACGTATAACGTATAACGTATAACGTATAACGTATAACGTATAACGTATAACGTATAACGTATAACGTATAACGTATAACGTATAACGTATAACGTATAATATAACGCATAACGTATAACGTATAACGTATAACGTATAACGTAAAACGTATAACGTATAACGTATAACGTATAACGTATATCGTACAGCGTATAACGTATAACGTATAACGTATAACGTATAACGTATAACGTATAACGTATAACGTATAACGTATAACGTATAACGTATAACGTATAACGTATAACGTATAACGTATAACGTATAACGTATAACGTATAACGTATAACGTATAACGTATAACGTATAGCGTATAGCGTATAACGTATAACGTATAACGTATAACGTATAACGTATAACGTATAACGTATAACGTATAACGTATAACGTATAACGTATAACGTATAACGTATAACGTATAACGTATAACGTATAACGTATAACGTATAACGTATAACGTATAACGTATAACGTATAACGTATAACGTATGTCGTATAACGTATAACGTATAACGTATAACGTATAACGTATAACGTATAACGTATAACGTATAACGTATAATGTATAACGTATAACGTATAACGTATAACGTATAACGTACAACGTATAACGTATAACGTATAACGTATAACGTATATCCTATAACGCATAACGTATAACGTATAACGTATAACGTATAACGTATAACGTATAACGTATAACGTATAACGTATAACGTATAACGTATAACGTATAACGTATAACGTATAACGTATAACGTATAACGTATAACGTATAACGTATAACGTATAATGTATAACGTATAACGTATAACGTATAACGTATAACGTATAACGTATAACGTATAACGTATAGCGTATAACGTATAACGTATAACGATTAACGTAAAACGTATGACGTATTACATATTACGTATAACGTATAACGTATAACGTATAACGCATAACGTATATCCTATAACGCATAACGTATAACGTATAACGTATAACGTATAACGTATAACGTATAACGTATAACGTATAACGTATAACGTATAACGTATAACGTATAACGTATAACGTATAACGTATAACGTATAACGTATGTCGTATAACGTATAACGTATAACGTATAACGTATTACGTATAACGTATAACGTATAACGTATAATGTATAACGTATAACGTATAACGTATAACGTATAACGTATAACGTATAACGTATAATATAACGCATAACGTATAACGTATAACGTATAACGTATAACGTAAAACGTATAACGTATAACGTATAACGTATAACGTATATCGTACAGCGTATAACGTATAACGTATAACGTATAACGTATAACGTATAATGTATAACGTATAACGTATAACGTATAACGTATAACGTATAACGTATAACGTATAACGTATAACGTATAACGTATATCCTATAACGCATAACGTATAACGTATAACGTATAACGCATAACGTATAACGCATAACGTATAACGCATAACGTATAACGCATAACGTATAACGTATAACGTATAACGTATAACGTATAACGTATAACGTATAACGTATAACGTATAACGTATAACGTATAACGTATAACGTATAACGTATAACGTATAACGTATAACGTATAACGTATAACGTATAACGTATAACGTATAACGTATAACGTATAACGTATAACGTATAACGTATAACGTATAACGTATAATGTATGTCGTATAACGTATAACGTATAACGTATAACGTATAACGTATAACGTATAACGTATAACGTATAACGTATAACGTATAACGTATAACGTATATCCTATAACGTATAACGTATAACGTATAACGTATAACGTAGAACGTATAACGTACAACGTATAACGTATAGCGTACAACGTATATCCTATAACCTATATCTTATAACGCATAACGTATAACGTATGACGTATAACGTATAACGTATAACGTATAACGTATAACGTATGTCGTATAACGTATATCCTATAACGCATAACGTATGTCCTATAACGCATAACGTATGGCGTATAACGCATAACGTATACCGTATAACGTATAACGTATAACGTATAACGTATAACGTATAACGTATATCGCATGACGTATAACGTATAACGTATAACGTATAACGTATAACGTACAACGTATAACGTATAGCGTACAACGTATATCCTATAACCTATATCCTATAACGCATAACGTATAACGTATGACGTATAACGTATAACGTATAACGTATAACGTATAACGTATAACGTATAACGTATAACGTATAACGTATAACGTATGTCGTATAACGTATAACGTATAACGTATAACGTATATCCTATAACGCATAACGTATGTCCTATAACGCATAACGTATAGCGTATAACGCATAACGTATACCGTATAACGTATAACGTATAACGTGTAACGTATAACGCATAACGTATAACGTATAACGTATAACGTATAACGTATAACGTATAACGTATAACGTATAACGTATAACGTATATCCTATAACGTATAACGTATAACGTATAACGTATAACGTAGAACGTATAACGTACAACGTATAACGTATAGCGTACAA